>NC_133226.1:23400244-23527744 GCF_040436345.1 Pagrus major
TGAGACTGCCTTAAGGCTGGCATTAGGGTTAGGGTTAGGGTTAGGGTTATGGAGCTAGGGTTAGGGTTACGGTCGTCTTTTGACCGATTGACTCGAAATTCGTCACGAATGTGGTCCTCTACTCGCTGAATGAGACACAGCAGTCCCCATCGGATTCCGGTGAAATTTGTATTTTTGGTGAATATTTTGAAGAAAAAAGTGGCCCATTTTTTCAATAGCTTCCAGGTCTTTGGACCGATTGACTCGAAATCGCTCCCAAATGTGCTCCTATACTGGCTGAACGAGACACAGCAGTCCCCATCGGATTCCGGTGATATTTGTATTTTTGGTGAATATTTTAGAGAAAAAAGTGGCCCATTTTTTCAATAGCTTCCAGGTCTTTGGACCGATTGACTCGAAATTGCTCCCAAATATGCTCCTATACTGGCTGAACGAGACACAGCAGTCCCCATCGGATTCCGGTGAAATTTGTATTTTTGGTGAATATTTTAAAGAAAAAAGTGGCCCATTTTTTCAATAGCTGCCAGGTCTTTGGACCGATTGACTCGAAATCGCTCCCAAATGTGCTCCTATACTGGCTGAACGAGACACAGCAGTCCCCATCGGATTCCGGTGAAATTTGTATTTTTGGTGAATATTTTAGTGAAAAGAGACAATGTTTCATGAGACTGCCTTAAGGCTGGCATTAGGGTTAGGGTTAGGGTTAGGGTTATGGAGCTAGGGTTAGGGTTACCGTCGTCTTTTGACCGATTGACTCGAAATTCGTCACGAATGTGGTCCTCTACTCGCTGAATGAGACACAGCAGTCCCCATCGGATTCCGGTGAAATTTGTGTTTTTGGTGAATATTTTAAAGAAAAAAGTGGCCCATTTTTTCAATAGCTTCCAGGTCTTTGGACCGATTGACTCGAAATCGCTCCCAAATGTGCTCCTATACTGGCTGAACGAGACACAGCAGTCCCCATCGGATTCCGGTGAAATTTGTATTTTTGGTGAATATTTTAGAGAAAAAAGTGGCCCATTTTTTCAATAGCTTCCAGGTCTTTGGACCGATTGACTCGAAATCGCTCCCAAATGTGCTCCTATACTGGCTGAACGAGACACAGCAGTCCCCATCGGATTCCGGTGAAATTTGTATTTTTGGTGAATATTTTAGTGAAAAGAGACAATGTTTCATGAGACTGCCTTAAGGCTGGCATTAGGGTTAGGGTTAGGGTTAGGGTTATGGAGCTAGGGTTAGGGTTACGGTCGTCTTTTGACCGATTGACTCGAAATTCGTCACGAATGTGGTACTCTACTCGCTGAATGAGACACAGCAGTCCCCATCGGATTCCGGTGAAATTTGTATTTTTGGTGAATATTTTAAAGAAAAAAGTGGCCCATTTTTTCAATAGCTTCCAGGTCTTTGGACCGATTGACTCGAAATCGCTCCCAAATGTGCTCCTATACTGGCTGAACGAGACACAGCAGTCCCCATCGGATTCCGGTGAAATTTGTATTTTTGGTGAATATTTTAGTGAAAAGAGACAATGTTTCATGAGACTGCCTTAAGGCTGGCATTAGGGTTAGGGTTAGGGTTAGGGTTATGGAGCTAGGGTTAGGGTTACGGTCGTCTTTTGACCGATTGACTCGAAATTCGTCACGAATGTGGTCCTCTACTCGCTGAATGAGACACAGCAGTCCCCATCGGATTCCGGTGAAATTTGTATTTTTGGTGAATATTTTGAAGAAAAAAGTGGCCCATTTTTTCAATAGCTTCCAGGTCTTTGGACCGATTGACTCGAAATCGCTCCCAAATGTGCTCCTATACTGGCTGAACGAGACACAGCAGTCCCCATCGGATTCCGGTGAAATTTGTATTTTTGGTGAATATTTTAGAGAAAAAAGTGGCCCATTTTTTCAATAGCTTCCAGGTCTTTGGACCGATTGACTCGAAATCGCTCCCAAATGTGCTCCTATACTGGCTGAACGAGACACAGCAGTCCCCATCGGATTCCGGTGAAATTTGTATTTTTGGTGAATATTTTAAAGAAAAAAGTGGCCCATTTTTTCAATAGCTGCCAGGTCTTTGGACCGATTGACTCGAAATCGCTCCCAAATGTGCTCCTATACTGGCTGAACGAGACACAGCAGTCCCCATTGGATTCCGGTGAAATTTGTATTTTTGGTGAATATTTTAGTGAAAAGAGACAATGTTTCATGAGACTGCCTTAAGGCTGGCATTAGGGTTAGGGTTAGGGTTAGGGTTATGGAGCTAGGGTTAGGGTTACGGTCGTCTTTTGACCGATTGACTCGAAATTCGTCATGAATGTGGTCCTCTACTCGCTGAATGAGACACAGCAGTCCCCATCGGATTCCGGTGAAATTTGTATTTTTGGTGAATATTTTAAAGAAAAAAGTGGCCCATTTTTTCAATAGCTTCCAGGTCTTTGGACCGATTGACTCGAAATCGCTCCCAAATGTGCTCCTATACTGGCTGAACGAGACACAGCAGTCCCCATTGGATTCCGGTGAAATTTGTATTTTTGGTGAATATTTTAGAGAAAAAAGTGGCCCATTTTTTCAATAGCTTCCAGGTCTTTGGACCGATTGACTCGAAATCGCTCCCAAATGTGCTCCTATACTGGCTGAACGAGACACAGCAGTCCCCATCGGATTCCGGTGAAATTTGTATTTTTGGTGAATATTTTAGTGAAAAGAGACAATGTTTCATGTGACTGCCTTAAGGCTGGCATTAGGGTTAGGGTTAGGGTTAGGGTTATGGAGCTAGGGTTAGGGTTACCGTCGTCTTTTGACCGATTGACTCGAAATTCGTCACGAATGTGGTCCTCTACTCGCTGAATGAGACACAGCAGTCCCCATCGGATTCCGGTGAAATTTGTATTTTTGGTGAATATTTTGAAGAAAAAAGTGGCCCATTTTTTCAATAGCTTCCAGGTCTTTGGACCGATTGACTCGAAATCGCTCCCAAATGTGCTCCTATACTGGCTGAACGAGACACAGCAGTCCCCATCGGATTCCGGTGAAATTTGTATTTTTGGTGAATATTTTAGAGAAAAAAGTGGCCCATTTTTTCAATAGCTTCCAGGTCTTTGGACCGATTGACTCGAAATCGCTCCCAAATATGCTCCTATACTGGCTGAACGAGACACAGCAGTCCCCATCGGATTCCGGTGAAATTTGTATTTTTGGTGAATATTTTAAAGAAAAAAGTGGCCCATTTTTTCAATAGCTGCCAGGTCTTTCGACCGATTGACTCGAAATCGCTCCCAAATGTGCTCCTATACTGGCTGAACGAGACACAGCAGTCCCCATCGGATTCCGGTGAAATTTGTATTTTTGGTGAATATTTTAGTGAAAAGAGACAATGTTTCATGAGACTGCCTTAAGGCTGGCATTAGGGTTAGGGTTAGGGTTAGGGTTATGGAGCTAGGGTTAGGGTTACCGTCGTCTTTTGACCGATTGACTCGAAATTCGTCACGAATGTGGTCCTCTACTCGCTGAATGAGACACAGCAGTCCCCATCGGATTCCGGTGAAATTTGTGTTTTTGGTGAATATTTTAAAGAAAAAAGTGGCCCATTTTTTCAATAGCTTCCAGGTCTTTGGACCGATTGACTCGAAATCGCTCCCAAATGTGCTCCTATACTGGCTGAACGAGACACAGCAGTCCCCATCGGATTCCGGTGAAATTTGTATTTTTGGTGAATATTTTAGAGAAAAAAGTGGCCCATTTTTTCAATAGCTTCCAGGTCTTTGGACCGATTGACTCGAAATCGCTCCCAAATGTGCTCCTATACTGGCTGAACGAGACACAGCAGTCCCCATCGGATTCCGGTGAAATTTGTATTTTTGGTGAATATTTTAGTGAAAAGAGACAATGTTTCATGAGACTGCCTTAAGGCTGGCATTAGGGTTAGGGTTAGGGTTAGGGTTATGGAGCTAGGGTTAGGGTTACGGTCGTCTTTTGACCGATTGACTCGAAATTCGTCACGAATGTGGTACTCTACTCGCTGAATGAGACACAGCAGTCCCCATCGGATTCCGGTGAAATTTGTATTTTTGGTGAATATTTTAAAGAAAAAAGTGGCCCATTTTTTCAATAGCTTCCAGGTCTTTGGACCGATTGACTCGAAATCGCTCCCAAATGTGCTCCTATACTGGCTGAACGAGACACAGCAGTCCCCATCGGATTCCGGTGAAATTTGTATTTTTGGTGAATATTTTAGTGAAAAGAGACAATGTTTCATGAGACTGCCTTAAGGCTGGCATTAGGGTTAGGGTTAGGGTTAGGGTTATGGAGCTAGGGTTAGGGTTACGGTCGTCTTTTGACCGATTGACTCGAAATTCGTCACGAATGTGGTCCTCTACTCGCTGAATGAGACACAGCAGTCCCCATCGGATTCCGGTGAAATTTGTATTTTTGGTGAATATTTTGAAGAAAAAAGTGGCCCATTTTTTCAATAGCTTCCAGGTCTTTGGACCGATTGACTCGAAATCGCTCCCAAATGTGCTCCTATACTGGCTGAACGAGACACAGCAGTCCCCATCGGATTCCGGTGAAATTTGTATTTTTGGTGAATATTTTAGAGAAAAAAGTGGCCCATTTTTTCAATAGCTTCCAGGTCTTTGGACCGATTGACTCGAAATCGCTCCCAAATGTGCTCCTATACTGGCTGAACGAGACACAGCAGTCCCCATCGGATTCCGGTGAAATTTGTATTTTTGGTGAATATTTTAAAGAAAAAAGTGGCCCATTTTTTCAATAGCTGCCAGGTCTTTGGACCGATTGACTCGAAATCGCTCCCAAATGTGCTCCTATACTGGCTGAACGAGACACAGCAGTCCCCATCGGATTCCGGTGAAATTTGTATTTTTGGTGAATATTTTAGTGAAAAGAGACAATGTTTCATGAGACTGCCTTAAGGCTGGCATTAGGGTTAGGGTTAGGGTTAGGGTTATGGAGCTAGGGTTAGGGTTACGGTCGTCTTTTGACCGATTGACTCGAAATTCGTCACGAATGTGGTCCTCTACTCGCTGAATGAGACACAGCAGTCCCCATCGGATTCCGGTGAAATTTGTATTTTTGGTGAATATTTTAAAGAAAAAAGTGGCCCATTTTTGCAATAGCTTCCAGGTCTTTGGACCGATTGACTCGAAATCGCTCCCAAATGTGCTCCTATACTGGCTGAACGAGACACAGCAGTCCCCATCGGATTCCGGTGAAATTTGTATTTTTGGTGAATATTTTAGTGAAAAGAGACAATGTTTCATGAGACTGCCTTAAGGCTGGCATTAGGGTTAGGGTTAGGGTTAGGGTTATGGAGCTAGGGTTAGGGTTACCGTCGTCTTTTGACCGATTGACTCGAAATTCGTCACGAATGTGGTCCTCTACTCGCTGAATGAGACACAGCAGTCCCCATCGGATTCCGGTGAAATTTGTATTTTTGGTGAATATTTTGAAGAAAAAAGTGGCCCATTTTTTCAATAGCTTCCAGGTCTTTGGACCGATTGACTCGAAATCGCTCCCAAATGTGCTCCTATACTGGCTGAACGAGACACAGCAGTCCCCATCGGATTCCGGTGAAATTTGTATTTTTGGTGAATATTTTAGAGAAAAAAGTGGCCCATTTTTTCAATAGCTTCCAGGTCTTTGGACCGATTGACTCGAAATCGCTCCCAAATATGCTCCTATACTGGCTGAACGAGACACAGCAGTCCCCATCGGATTCCGGTGAAATTTGTATTTTTGGTGAATATTTTAAAGAAAAAAGTGGCCCATTTTTTCAATAGCTGCCAGGTCTTTGGACCGATTGACTCGAAATCGCTCCCAAATGTGCTCCTATACTGGCTGAACGAGACACAGCAGTCCCCATCGGATTCCGGTGAAATTTGTATTTTTGGTGAATATTTTAGTGAAAAGAGACAATGTTTCATGAGACTGCCTTAAGGCTGGCATTAGGGTTAGGGTTAGGGTTAGGGTTATGGAGCTAGGGTTAGGGTTACCGTCGTCTTTTGACCGATTGACTCGAAATTCGTCACGAATGTGGTCCTCTACTCGCTGAATGAGACACAGCAGTCCCCATCGGATTCCGGTGAAATTTGTGTTTTTGGTGAATATTTTAAAGAAAAAAGTGGCCCATTTTTTCAATAGCTTCCAGGTCTTTGGACCGATTGACTCGAAATCGCTCCCAAATGTGCTCCTATACTGGCTGAACGAGACACAGCAGTCCCCATCGGATTCCGGTGAAATTTGTATTTTTGGTGAATATTTTAGAGAAAAAAGTGGCCCATTTTTTCAATAGCTTCCAGGTCTTTGGACCGATTGACTCGAAATCGCTCCCAAATGTGCTCCTATACTGGCTGAACGAGACACAGCAGTCCCCATCGGATTCCGGTGAAATTTGTATTTTTGGTGAATATTTTAGTGAAAAGAGACAATGTTTCATGAGACTGCCTTAAGGCTGGCATTAGGGTTAGGGTTAGGGTTAGGGTTATGGAGCTAGGGTTAGGGTTACGGTCGTCTTTTGACCGATTGACTCGAAATTCGTCACGAATGTGGTACTCTACTCGCTGAATGAGACACAGCAGTCCCCATCGGATTCCGGTGAAATTTGTATTTTTGGTGAATATTTTAAAGAAAAAAGTGGCCCATTTTTTCAATAGCTTCCAGGTCTTTGGACCGATTGACTCGAAATCGCTCCCAAATGTGCTCCTATACTGGCTGAACGAGACACAGCAGTCCCCATCGGATTCCGGTGAAATTTGTATTTTTGGTGAATATTTTAGTGAAAAGAGACAATGTTTCATGAGACTGCCTTAAGGCTGGCATTAGGGTTAGGGTTAGGGTTAGGGTTATGGAGCTAGGGTTAGGGTTACGGTCGTCTTTTGACCGATTGACTCGAAATTCGTCACGAATGTGGTCCTCTACTCGCTGAATGAGACACAGCAGTCCCCATCGGATTCCGGTGAAATTTGTATTTTTGGTGAATATTTTGAAGAAAAAAGTGGCCCATTTTTTCAATAGCTTCCAGGTCTTTGGACCGATTGACTCGAAATCGCTCCCAAATGTGCTCCTATACTGGCTGAACGAGACACAGCAGTCCCCATCGGATTCCGGTGAAATTTGTATTTTTGGTGAATATTTTAGAGAAAAAAGTGGCCCATTTTTTCAATAGCTTCCAGGTCTTTGGACCGATTGACTCGAAATCGCTCCCAAATGTGCTCCTATACTGGCTGAACGAGACACAGCAGTCCCCATCGGATTCCGGTGAAATTTGTATTTTTGGTGAATATTTTAAAGAAAAAAGTGGCCCATTTTTTCAATAGCTGCCAGGTCTTTGGACCGATTGACTCGAAATCGCTCCCAAATGTGCTACTATACTGGCTGAACGAGACACAGCAGTCCCCATCGGATTCCGGTGAAATTTGTATTTTTGGTGAATATTTTAGTGAAAAGAGACAATGTTTCATGAGACTGCCTTAAGGCTGGCATTAGGGTTAGGGTTAGGGTTAGGGTTATGGAGCTAGGGTTAGGGTTACGGTCGTCTTTTGACCGATTGACTCGAAATTCGTCACGAATGTGGTCCTCTACTCGCTGAATGAGACACAGCAGTCCCCATCGGATTCCGGTGAAATTTGTATTTTTGGTGAATATTTTAAAGAAAAAAGTGGCCCATTTTTTCAATAGCTTCCAGGTCTTTGGACCGATTGACTCGAAATCGCTCCCAAATGTGCTCCTATACTGGCTGAACGAGACACAGCAGTCCCCATTGGATTCCGGTGAAATTTGTATTTTTGGTGAATATTTTAGAGAAAAAAGTGGCCCATTTTTTCAATAGCTTCCAGGTCTTTGGACCGATTGACTCGAAATCGCTCCCAAATGTGCTCCTATACTGGCTGAACGAGACACAGCAGTCCCCATCGGATTCCGGTGAAATTTGTATTTTTGGTGAATATTTTAGTGAAAAGAGACAATGTTTCATGAGACTGCCTTAAGGCTGGCATTAGGGTTAGGGTTAGGGTTAGGGTTATGGAGCTAGGGTTAGGGTTACCGTCGTCTTTTGACCGATTGACTCGAAATTCGTCACGAATGTGGTCCTCTACTCGCTGAATGAGACACAGCAGTCCCCATCGGATTCCGGTGAAATTTGTATTTTTGGTGAATATTTTAAAGAAAAAAGTGGCCCATTTTTTCAATAGCTTCCAGGTCTTTGGACCGATTGACTCGAAATCGCTCCCAAATGTGCTCCTATACTGGCTGAACGAGACACAGCAGTCCCCATCGGATTCCGGTGAAATTTGTATTTTTGGTGAATATTTTAAAGAAAAAAGTGGCCCATTTTTTCAATAGCTTCCAGGTCTTTGGACCGATTGACTCGAAATCGCTCCCAAATGTGCTCCTATACTGGCTGAACGAGACACAGCAGTCCCCATTGGATTCCGGTGAAATTTGTATTTTTGGTGAATATTTTAGAGAAAAAAGTGGCCCATTTTTTCAATAGCTTCCAGGTCTTTGGACCGATTGACTCGAAATCGCTCCCAAATGTGCTCCTATACTGGCTGAACGAGACACAGCAGTCCCCATTGGATTCCGGTGAAATTTGTATTTTTGGTGAATATTTTAGAGAAAAAAGTGGCCCATTTTTTCAATAGCTTCCAGGTCTTTGGACCGATTGACTCGAAATCGCTCACAAATGTGCTCCTATACTGGCTGAACGAGACACAGCAGTCCCCATCGGATTCCGGTGAAATTTGTATTTTTGGTGAATATTTTAGTGAAAAGAGACAATGTTTCATGAGACTGCCTTAAGGCTGGCATTAGGGTTAGGGTTAGGGTTAGGGTTATGGAGCTAGGGTTAGGGTTACCGTCGTCTTTTGACCGATTGACTCGAAATTCGTCACGAATGTGGTCCTCTACTCGCTGAATGAGACACAGCAGTCCCCATCGGATTCCGGTGAAATTTGTATTTTTGGTGAATATTTTAGTGAAAAGAGACAATGTTTCATGAGACTGCCTTAAGGCTGGCATTAGGGTTAGGGTTAGGGTTAGGGTTATGGAGCTAGGGTTAGGGTTACGGTCGTCTTTTGACCGATTGACTCGAAATTCGTCACGAATGTGGTCCTCTACTCGCTGAATGAGACACAGCAGTCCCCATCGGATTCCGGTGAAATTTGTATTTTTGGTGAATATTTTAAAGAAAAAAGTGGCCCATTTTTTCAATAGCTTCCAGGTCTTTGGACCGATTGACTCGAAATCGCTCCCAAATGTGCTCCTATACTGGCTGAACGAGACACAGCAGTCCCCATCGGATTCCGGTGAAATTTGTATTTTTGGTGAATATTTTAAAGAAAAAAGTGGCCCATTTTTTCAATAGCTGCCAGGTCTTTGGACCGATTGACTCGAAATCGCTCCCAAATGTGCTCCTATACTGGCTGAACGAGACACAGCAGTCCCCATCGGATTCCGGTGAAATTTGTATTTTTGGTGAATATTTTAGTGAAAAGAGACAATGTTTCATGAGACTGCCTTAAGGCTGGCATTAGGGTTAGGGTTAGGGTTAGGGTTATGGAGCTAGGGTTAGGGTTACGGTCGTCTTTTGACCGATTGACTCGAAATTCGTCACGAATGTGGTCCTCTACTCGCTGAATGAGACACAGCAGTCCCCATCGGATTCCGGTGAAATTTGTATTTTTGGTGAATATTTTAAAGAAAAAAGTGGCCCATTTTTTCAATAGCTTCCAGGTCTTTGGACCGATTGACTCGAAATCGCTCCCAAATGTGCTCCTATACTGGCTGAACGAGACACAGCAGTCCCCATCGGATTCCGGTGAAATTTGTATTTTTGGTGAATATTTTAGTGAAAAGAGACAATGTTTCATGAGACTGCCTTAAGGCTGGCATTAGGGTTAGGGTTAGGGTTAGGGTTATGGAGCTAGGGTTAGGGTTACGGTCGTCTTTTGACCGATTGACTCGAAATTCGTCACGAATGTGGTCCTCTACTCGCTGAATGAGACACAGCAGTCCCCATCGGATTCCGGTGAAATTTGTATTTTTGGTGAATATTTTAAAGAAAAAAGTGGCCCATTTTTTCAATAGCTTCCAGGTCTTTGGACCGATTGACTCGAAATCGCTCCCAAATGTGCTCCTATACTGGCTGAACGAGACACAGCAGTCCCCATTGGATTCCGGTGAAATTTGTATTTTTGGTGAATATTTTAGTGAAAAGAGACAATGTTTCATGAGACTGCCTTAAGGCTGGCATTAGGGTTAGGGTTAGGGTTAGGGTTATGGAGCTAGGGTTAGGGTTACGGTCGTCTTTTGACCGATTGACTCGAAATTCGTCACGAATGTGGTCCTCTACTCGCTGAATGAGACACAGCAGTCCCCATCGGATTCCGGTGAAATTTGTATTTTTGGTGAATATTTTAAAGAAAAAAGTGGCCCATTTTTTCAATAGCTTCCAGGTCTTTGGACCGATTGACTCGAAATCGCTCCCAAATGTGCTCCTATACTGGCTGAACGAGACACAGCAGTCCCCATCGGATTCCGGTGAAATTTGTATTTTTGGTGAATATTTTAAAGAAAAAAGTGGCCCATTTTTTCAATAGCTGCCAGGTCTTTGGACCGATTGACTCGAAATCGCTCCCAAATGTGCTCCTATACTGGCTGAACGAGACACAGCAGTCCCCATCGGATTCCGGTGAAATTTGTATTTTTGGTGAATATTTTAGTGAAAAGAGACAATGTTTCATGAGACTGCCTTAAGGCTGGCATTAGGGTTAGGGTTAGGGTTAGGGTTATGGAGCTAGGGTTAGGGTTACGGTCGTCTTTTGACCGATTGACTCGAAATTCGTCACGAATGTGGTCCTCTACTCGCTGAATGAGACACAGCAGTCCCCATCGGATTCCGGTGAAATTTGTATTTTTGGTGAATATTTTAAAGAAAAAAGTGGCCCATTTTTTCAATAGCTTCCAGGTCTTTGGACCGATTGACTCGAAATCGCTCCCAAATGTGCTCCTATACTGGCTGAACGAGACACAGCAGTCCCCATCGGATTCCGGTGAAATTTGTATTTTTGGTGAATATTTTAGTGAAAAGAGACAATGTTTCATGAGACTGCCTTAAGGCTGGCATTAGGGTTAGGGTTAGGGTTAGGGTTATGGAGCTAGGGTTAGGGTTACGGTCGTCTTTTGACCGATTGACTCGAAATTCGTCACGAATGTGGTCCTCTACTCGCTGAATGAGACACAGCAGTCCCCATCGGATTCCGGTGAAATTTGTATTTTTGGTGAATATTTTAAAGAAAAAAGTGGCCCATTTTTTCAATAGCTTCCAGGTCTTTGGACCGATTGACTCGAAATCGCTCCCAAATGTGCTCCTATACTGGCTGAACGAGACACAGCAGTCCCCATCGGATTCCGGTGAAATTTGTATTTTTGGTGAATATTTTAGTGAAAAGAGACAATGTTTCATGAGACTGCCTTAAGGCTGGCATTAGGGTTAGGGTTAGGGTTAGGGTTATGGAGCTAGGGTTAGGGTTACGGTCGTCTTTTGACCGATTGACTCGAAATTCGTCACGAATGTGGTCCTCTACTCGCTGAATGAGACACAGCAGTCCCCATCGGATTCCGGTGAAATTTGTATTTTTGGTGAATATTTTAAAGAAAAAAGTGGCCCATTTTTTCAATAGCTTCCAGGTCTTTGGACCGATTGACTCGAAATCGCTCCCAAATGTGCTCCTATACTGGCTGAACGAGACACAGCAGTCCCCATCGGATTCCGGTGAAATTTGTATTTTTGGTGAATATTTTAGAGAAAAAAGTGGCCCATTTTTTCAATAGCTGCCAGGTCTTTGGACCGATTGACTCGAAATCGCTCCCAAATGTGCTCCTATACTGGCTGAACGAGACACAGCAGTCCCCATCGGATTCCGGTGAAATTTGTATTTTTGGTGAATATTTTAGTGAAAAGAGACAATGTTTCATGAGACTGCCTTAAGGCTGGCATTAGGGTTAGGGTTAGGGTTAGGGTTATGGAGCTAGGGTTAGGGTTACCGTCGTCTTTTGACCGATTGACTCGAAATTCGTCACGAATGTGGTCCTCTACTCGCTGAATGAGACACAGCAGTCCCCATCGGATTCCGGTGAAATTTGTATTTTTGGTGAATATTTTAGTGAAAAGAGACAATGTTTCATGAGACTGCCTTAAGGCTGGCATTAGGGTTAGGGTTAGGGTTAGGGTTATGGAGCTAGGGTTAGGGTTACGGTCGTCTTTTGACCGATTGACTCGAAATTCGTCACGAATGTGGTCCTCTACTCGCTGAATGAGACACAGCAGTCCCCATCGGATTCCGGTGAAATTTGTATTTTTGGTGAATATTTTAAAGAAAAAAGTGGCCCATTTTTTCAATAGCTTCCAGGTCTTTGGACCGATTGACTCGAAATCGCTCCCAAATGTGCTCCTATACTGGCTGAACGAGACACAGCAGTCCCCATCGGATTCCGGTGAAATTTGTATTTTTGGTGAATATTTTAGTGAAAAGAGACAATGTTTCATGAGACTGCCTTAAGGCTTGCATTAGGGTTAGGGTTAGGGTTAGGGTTATGGAGCTAGGGTTAGGGTTACGGTCGTCTTTTGACCGATTGACTCGAAATTCGTCACGAATGTGGTCCTCTACTCGCTGAACGAGACACAGCAGTCCCCATCGGATTCCGGTGAAATTTGTATTTTTGGTGAATATTTTAAAGAAAAAAGTGGCCCATTTTTTCAATAGCTTCCAGGTCTTTGGACCGATTGACTCGAAATCGCTCCCAAATGTGCTCCTATACTGGCTGAATGAGACACAGCAGTCCCCATCGGATTCCGGTGAAATTTGTATTTTTGGTGAATATTTTAAAGAAAAAAGTGGCCCATTTTTTCAATAGCTTCCAGGTCTTTGGACCGATTGACTCGAAATCGCTCCCAAATGTGCTCCTATACTGGCTGAACGAGACACAGCAGTCCCCATCGGATTCCGGTGAAATTTGTATTTTTGGTGAATATTTTAAAGAAAAAAGTGGCCCATTTTTTCAATAGCTTCCAGGTCTTTGGACCGATTGACTCGAAATCGCTCCCAAATGTGCTCCTATACTGGCTGAACGAGACACAGCAGTCCCCATTGGATTCCGGTGAAATTTGTATTTTTGGTGAATATTTTAGTGAAAAGAGACAATGTTTCATGAGACTGCCTTAAGGCTGGCATTAGGGTTAGGGTTAGGGTTAGGGTTATGGAGCTAGGGTTAGGGTTACGGTCGTCTTTTGACCGATTGACTCGAAATTCGTCACGAATGTGGTCCTCTACTCGCTGAATGAGACACAGCAGTCCCCATCGGATTCCGGTGAAATTTGTATTTTTGGTGAATATTTTAAAGAAAAAAGTGGCCCATTTTTTCAATAGCTTCCAGGTCTTTGGACCGATTGACTCGAAATCGCTCCCAAATGTGCTCCTATACTGGCTGAACGAGACACAGCAGTCCCCATCGGATTCCGGTGAAATTTGTATTTTTGGTGAATATTTTAAAGAAAAAAGTGGCCCATTTTTTCAATAGCTGCCAGGTCTTTGGACCGATTGACTCGAAATCGCTCCCAAATGTGCTCCTATACTGGCTGAACGAGACACAGCAGTCCCCATCGGATTCCGGTGAAATTTGTATTTTTGGTGAATATTTTAGTGAAAAGAGACAATGTTTCATGAGACTGCCTTAAGGCTGGCATTAGGGTTAGGGTTAGGGTTAGGGTTATGGAGCTAGGGTTAGGGTTATGGTCGTCTTTTGACCGATTGACTCGAAATTCGTCACGAATGTGGTCCTCTACTCGCTGAATGAGACACAGCAGTCCCCATCGGATTCCGGTGAAATTTGTATTTTTGGTGAATATTTTAAAGAAAAAAGTGGCCCATTTTTTCAATAGCTTCCAGGTCTTTGGACCGATTGACTCGAAATCGCTCCCAAATGTGCTCCTATACTGGCTGAACGAGACACAGCAGTCCCCATCGGATTCCGGTGAAATTTGTATTTTTGGTGAATATTTTAGTGAAAAGAGACAATGTTTCATGAGACTGCCTTAAGGCTGGCATTAGGGTTAGGGTTAGGGTTAGGGTTATGGAGCTAGGGTTAGGGTTACGGTCGTCTTTTGACCGATTGACTCGAAATTCGTCACGAATGTGGTCCTCTACTCGCTGAATGAGACACAGCAGTCCCCATCGGATTCCGGTGAAATTTGTATTTTTGGTGAATATTTTAAAGAAAAAAGTGGCCCATTTTTTCAATAGCTTCCAGGTCTTTGGACCGATTGACTCGAAATCGCTCCCAAATGTGCTCCTATACTGGCTGAACGAGACACAGCAGTCCCCATCGGATTCCGGTGAAATTTGTATTTTTGGTGAATATTTTAGTGAAAAGAGACAATGTTTCATGAGACTGCCTTAAGGCTGGCATTAGGGTTAGGGTTAGGGTTAGGGTTATGGAGCTAGGGTTAGGGTTACGGTCGTCTTTTGACCGATTGACTCGAAATTCGTCACGAATGTGGTCCTCTACTCGCTGAATGAGACACAGCAGTCCCCATCGGATTCCGGTGAAATTTGTATTTTTGGTGAATATTTTAAAGAAAAAAGTGGCCCATTTTTTCAATAGCTTCCAGGTCTTTGGACCGATTGACTCGAAATCGCTCCCAAATGTGCTCCTATACTGGCTGAACGAGACACAGCAGTCCCCATCGGATTCCGGTGAAATTTGTATTTTTGGTGAATATTTTAGAGAAAAAAGTGGCCCATTTTTTCAATAGCTGCCAGGTCTTTGGACCGATTGACTCGAAATCGCTCCCAAATGTGCTCCTATACTGGCTGAACGAGACACAGCAGTCCCCATCGGATTCCGGTGAAATTTGTATTTTTGGTGAATATTTTAGTGAAAAGAGACAATGTTTCATGAGACTGCCTTAAGGCTGGCATTAGGGTTAGGGTTAGGGTTAGGGTTATGGAGCTAGGGTTAGGGTTACCGTCGTCTTTTGACCGATTGACTCGAAATTCGTCACGAATGTGGTCCTCTACTCGCTGAATGAGACACAGCAGTCCCCATCGGATTCCGGTGAAATTTGTATTTTTGGTGAATATTTTAGTGAAAAGAGACAATGTTTCATGAGACTGCCTTAAGGCTGGCATTAGGGTTAGGGTTAGGGTTAGGGTTATGGAGCTAGGGTTAGGGTTACGGTCGTCTTTTGACCGATTGACTCGAAATTCGTCACGAATGTGGTCCTCTACTCGCTGAATGAGACACAGCAGTCCCCATCGGATTCCGGTGAAATTTGTATTTTTGGTGAATATTTTAGTGAAAAGAGACAATGTTTCATGAGACTGCCTTAAGGCTGGCATTAGGGTTAGGGTTAGGGTTAGGGTTATGGAGCTAGGGTTAGGGTTACGGTCGTCTTTTGACCGATTGACTCGAAATTCGTCACGAATGTGGTCCTCTACTCGCTGAATGAGACACAGCAGTCCCCATCGGATTCCGGTGAAATTTGTATTTTTGGTGAATATTTTAAAGAAAAAAGTGGCCCATTTTTTCAATAGCTTCCAGGTCTTTGGACCGATTGACTCGAAATCGCTCCCAAATGTGCTCCTATACTGGCTGAACGAGACACAGCAGTCCCCATCGGATTCCGGTGAAATTTGTATTTTTGGTGAATATTTTAAAGAAAAAAGTGGCCCATTTTTTCAATAGCTGCCAGGTCTTTGGACCGATTGACTCGAAATCGCTCCCAAATGTGCTCCTATACTGGCTGAACGAGACACAGCAGTCCCCATCGGATTCCGGTGAAATTTGTATTTTTGGTGAATATTTTAGTGAAAAGAGACAATGTTTCATGAGACTGCCTTAAGGCTGGCATTAGGGTTAGGGTTAGGGTTAGGGTTATGGAGCTAGGGTTAGGGTTACGGTCGTCTTTTGACCGATTGACTCGAAATTCGTCACGAATGTGGTCCTCTACTCGCTGAATGAGACACAGCAGTCCCCATCGGATTCCGGTGAAATTTGTATTTTTGGTGAATATTTTAAAGAAAAAAGTGGCCCATTTTTTCAATAGCTTCCAGGTCTTTGGACCGATTGACTCGAAATCGCTCCCAAATGTGCTCCTATACTGGCTGAACGAGACACAGCAGTCCCCATCGGATTCCGGTGAAATTTGTATTTTTGGTGAATATTTTAGTGAAAAGAGACAATGTTTCATGAGACTGCCTTAAGGCTGGCATTAGGGTTAGGGTTAGGGTTAGGGTTATGGAGCTAGGGTTAGGGTTACGGTCGTCTTTTGACCGATTGACTCGAAATTCGTCACGAATGTGGTCCTCTACTGGCTGAATGAGACACAGCAGTCCCCATCGGATTCCGGTGAAATTTGTATTTTTGGTGAATATTTTAAAGAAAAAAGTGGCCCATTTTTTCAATAGCTTCCAGGTCTTTGGACCGATTGACTCGAAATCGCTCCCAAATGTGCTCCTATACTGGCTGAACGAGACACAGCAGTCCCCATCGGATTCCGGTGAAATTTGTATTTTTGGTGAATATTTTAGTGAAAAGAGACAATGTTTCATGAGACTGCCTTAAGGCTGGCATTAGGGTTAGGGTTAGGGTTAGGGTTATGGAGCTAGGGTTAGGGTTACGGTCGTCTTTTGACCGATTGACTCGAAATTCGTCACGAATGTGGTCCTCTACTCGCTGAATGAGACACAGCAGTCCCCATCGGATTCCGGTGAAATTTGTATTTTTGGTGAATATTTTAAAGAAAAAAGTGGCCCATTTTTTCAATAGCTTCCAGGTCTTTGGACCGATTGACTCGAAATCGCTCCCAAATGTGCTCCTATACTGGCTGAACGAGACACAGCAGTCCCCATCGGATTCCGGTGAAATTTGTATTTTTGGTGAATATTTTAGAGAAAAAAGTGGCCCATTTTTTCAATAGCTTCCAGGTCTTTGGACCGATTGACTCGAAATCGCTCCCAAATGTGCTCCTATACTGGCTGAACGAGACACAGCAGTCCCCATCGGATTCCGGTGAAATTTGTATTTTTGGTGAATATTTTAGAGAAAAAAGTGGCCCATTTTTTCAATAGCTTCCAGGTCTTTGGACCGATTGACTCGAAATCGCTCCCAAATGTGCTCCTATACTGGCTGAACGAGACACAGCAGTCCCCATCGGATTCCGGTGAAATTTGTATTTTTGGTGAATATTTTAAAGAAAAAAGTGGCCCATTTTTTCAATAGCTGCCAGGTCTTTGGACCGATTGACTCGAAATCGCTCCCAAATGTGCTCCTATACTGGCTGAACGAGACACAGCAGTCCCCATCGGATTCCGGTGAAATTTGTATTTTTGGTGAATATTTTAGTGAAAAGAGACAATGTTTCATGAGACTGCCTTAAGGCTGGCATTAGGGTTAGGGTTAGGGTTAGGGTTATGGAGCTAGGGTTAGGGTTACGGTCGTCTTTTGACCGATTGACTCGAAATTCGTCACGAATGTGGTCCTCTACTCGCTGAATGAGACACAGCAGTCCCCATCGGATTCCGGTGAAATTTGTATTTTTGGTGAATATTTTAAAGAAAAAAGTGACCCATTTTTTCAATAGCTTCCAGGTCTTTGGACCGATTGACTCGAAATCGCTCCCAAATGTGCTCCTATACTGGCTGAACGAGACACAGCAGTCCCCATTGGATTCCGGTGAAATTTGTATTTTTGGTGAATATTTTAGAGAAAAAAGTGGCCCATTTTTTCAATAGCTTCCAGGTCTTTGGACCGATTGACTCGAAATCGCTCCCAAATGTGCTCCTATACTGGCTGAACGAGACACAGCAGTCCCCATCGGATTCCGGTGAAATTTGTATTTTTGGTGAATATTTTAGTGAAAAGAGACAATGTTTCATGAGACTGCCTTAAGGCTGGCATTAGGGTTAGGGTTAGGGTTAGGGTTATGGAGCTAGGGTTAGGGTTACCGTCGTCTTTTGACCGATTGACTCGAAATTCGTCACGAATGTGGTCCTCTACTCGCTGAATGAGACACAGCAGTCCCCATCGGATTCCGGTGAAATTTGTATTTTTGGTGAATATTTTAGTGAAAAGAGACAATGTTTCATGAGACTGCCTTAAGGCTGGCATTAGGGTTAGGGTTAGGGTTAGGGTTAGGGTTATGGAGCTAGGGTTAGGGTTACGGTCGTCTTTTGACCGATTGACTCGAAATTCGTCACGAATGTGGTCCTCTACTCGCTGAATGAGACACAGCAGTCCCCATTGGATTCCGGTGAAATTTGTATTTTTGGTGAATATTTTAGAGAAAAAAGTGGCCCATTTTTTCAATAGCTTCCAGGTCTTTGGACCGATTGACTCGAAATCGCTCCCAAATGTGCTCCTATACTGGCTGAACGAGACACAGCAGTCCCCATCGGATTCCGGTGAAATTTGTATTTTTGGTGAATATTTTAGTGAAAAGAGACAATGTTTCATGAGACTGCCTTAAGGCTGGCATTAGGGTTAGGGTTAGGGTTAGGGTTATGGAGCTAGGGTTAGGGTTACCGTCGTCTTTTGACCGATTGACTCGAAATTCGTCACGAATGTGGTCCTCTACTCGCTGAATGAGACACAGCAGTCCCCATCGGATTCCGGTGAAATTTGTATTTTTGGTGAATATTTTAGTGAAAAGAGACAATGTTTCATGAGACTGCCTTAAGGCTGGCATTAGGGTTAGGGTTAGGGTTAGGGTTATGGAGCTAGGGTTAGGGTTACGGTCGTCTTTTGACCGATTGACTCGAAATTCGTCACGAATGTGGTCCTCTACTCGCTGAATGAGACACAGCAGTCCCCATCGGATTCCGGTGAAATTTGTATTTTTGGTGAATATTTTAGTGAAAAGAGACAATGTTTCATGAGACTGCCTTAAGGCTGGCATTAGGGTTAGGGTTAGGGTTAGGGTTATGGAGCTAGGGTTAGGGTTACGGTCGTCTTTTGACCGATTGACTCGAAATTCGTCACGAATGTGGTCCTCTACTCGCTGAATGAGACACAGCAGTCCCCATCGGATTCCGGTGAAATTTGTATTTTTGGTGAATATTTTAAAGAAAAAAGTGGCCCATTTTTTCAATAGCTTCCAGGTCTTTGGACCGATTGACTCGAAATCGCTCCCAAATGTGCTCCTATACTGGCTGAACGAGACACAGCAGTCCCCATCGGATTCCGGTGAAATTTGTATTTTTGGTGAATATTTTAAAGAAAAAAGTGGCCCATTTTTTCAATAGCTGCCAGGTCTTTGGACCGATTGACTCGAAATCGCTCCCAAATGTGCTCCTATACTGGCTGAACGAGACACAGCAGTCCCCATCGGATTCCGGTGAAATTTGTATTTTTGGTGAATATTTTAGTGAAAAGAGACAATGTTTCATGAGACTGCCTTAAGGCTGGCATTAGGGTTAGGGTTAGGGTTAGGGTTATGGAGCTAGGGTTAGGGTTACGGTCGTCTTTTGACCGATTGACTCGAAATTCGTCACGAATGTGGTCCTCTACTCGCTGAATGAGACACAGCAGTCCCCATCGGATTCCGGTGAAATTTGTATTTTTGGTGAATATTTTAAAGAAAAAAGTGGCCCATTTTTTCAATAGCTTCCAGGTCTTTGGACCGATTGACTCGAAATCGCTCCCAAATGTGCTCCTATACTGGCTGAACGAGACACAGCAGTCCCCATCGGATTCCGGTGAAATTTGTATTTTTGGTGAATATTTTAGTGAAAAGAGACAATGTTTCATGAGACTGCCTTAAGGCTGGCATTAGGGTTAGGGTTAGGGTTAGGGTTATGGAGCTAGGGTTAGGGTTACGGTCGTCTTTTGACCGATTGACTCGAAATTCGTCACGAATGTGGTCCTCTACTCGCTGAATGAGACACAGCAGTCCCCATCGGATTCCGGTGAAATTTGTATTTTTGGTGAATATTTTAAAGAAAAAAGTGGCCCATTTTTTCAATAGCTTCCAGGTCTTTGGACCGATTGACTCGAAATCGCTCCCAAATGTGCTCCTATACTGGCTGAACGAGACACAGCAGTCCCCATCGGATTCCGGTGAAATTTGTATTTTTGGTGAATATTTTAGTGAAAAGAGACAATGTTTCATGAGACTGCCTTAAGGCTGGCATTAGGGTTAGGGTTAGGGTTAGGGTTATGGAGCTAGGGTTAGGGTTACGGTCGTCTTTTGACCGATTGACTCGAAATTCGTCACGAATGTGGTCCTCTACTCGCTGAATGAGACACAGCAGTCCCCATCGGATTCCGGTGAAATTTGTATTTTTGGTGAATATTTTAAAGAAAAAAGTGGCCCATTTTTTCAATAGCTTCCAGGTCTTTGGACCGATTGACTCGAAATCGCTCCCAAATGTGCTCCTATACTGGCTGAACGAGACACAGCAGTCCCCATCGGATTCCGGTGAAATTTGTATTTTTGGTGAATATTTTAGAGAAAAAAGTGGCCCATTTTTTCAATAGCTTCCAGGTCTTTGGACCGATTGACTCGAAATCGCTCCCAAATGTGCTCCTATACTGGCTGAACGAGACACAGCAGTCCCCATCGGATTCCGGTGAAATTTGTATTTTTGGTGAATATTTTAGTGAAAAGAGACAATGTTTCATGAGACTGCCTTAAGGCTGGTATTAGGGTTAGGGTTAGGGTTAGGGTTATGGAGCTAGGGTTAGGGTTACGGTCGTCTTTTGACCGATTGACTCGAAATTCGTCACGAATGTGGTCCTCTACTCGCTGAATGAGACACAGCAGTCCCCATCGGATTCCGGTGAAATTTGTATTTTTGGTGAATATTTTAAAGAAAAAAGTGGCCCATTTTTTCAATAGCTTCCAGGTCTTTGGACCGATTGACTCGAAATCGCTCCCAAATGTGCTCCTATACTGGCTGAACGAGACACAGCAGTCCCCATCGGATTCCGGTGAAATTTGTATTTTTGGTGAATATTTTAGTGAAAAGAGACAATGTTTCATGAGACTGCCTTAAGGCGGTCATTAGGGTTAGGGTTAGGGTTAGGGTTATGGAGCTAGGGTTAGGGTTACGGTCGTCTTTTGACCGATTGACTCGAAATTCGTCACGAATGTGGTCCTCTACTCGCTGAATGAGACACAGCAGTCCCCATCGGATTCCGGTGAAATTTGTATTTTTGGTGAATATTTTGAAGAAAAAAGTGGCCCATTTTTTCAATAGCTTCCAGGTCTTTGGACCGATTGACTCGAAATCGCTCCCAAATGTGCTCCTATACTGGCTGAACGAGACACAGCAGTCCCCATCGGATTCCGGTGAAATTTGTATTTTTGGTGAATATTTTAGAGAAAAAAGTGGCCCATTTTTTCAATAGCTTCCAGGTCTTTGGACCGATTGACTCGAAATCGCTCCCAAATGTGCTCCTATACTGGCTGAACGAGACACAGCAGTCCCCATCGGATTCCGGTGAAATTTGTATTTTTGGTGAATATTTTAAAGAAAAAAGTGGCCCATTTTTTCAATAGCTGCCAGGTCTTTGGACCGATTGACTCGAAATCGCTCCCAAATGTGCTCCTATACTGGCTGAACGAGACACAGCAGTCCCCATCGGATTCCGGTGAAATTTGTATTTTTGGTGAATATTTTAGTGAAAAGAGACAATGTTTCATGAGACTGCCTTAAGGCTGGCATTAGGGTTAGGGTTAGGGTTAGGGTTATGGAGCTAGGGTTAGGGTTACGGTCGTCTTTTGACCGATTGACTCGAAATTCGTCACGAATGTGGTCCTCTACTCGCTGAATGAGACACAGCAGTCCCCATCGGATTCCGGTGAAATTTGTATTTTTGGTGAATATTTTAAAGAAAAAAGTGGCCCATTTTTTCAATAGCTTCCAGGTCTTTGGACCGATTGACTCGAAATCGCTCCCAAATGTGCTCCTATACTGGCTGAACGAGACACAGCAGTCCCCATTGGATTCCGGTGAAATTTGTATTTTTGGTGAATATTTTAGAGAAAAAAGTGGCCCATTTTTTCAATAGCTTCCAGGTCTTTGGACCGATTGACTCGAAATCGCTCCCAAATGTGCTCCTATACTGGCTGAACGAGACACAGCAGTCCCCATCGGATTCCGGTGAAATTTGTATTTTTGGTGAATATTTTAGTGAAAAGAGACAATGTTTCATGAGACTGCCTTAAGGCTGGCATTAGGGTTAGGGTTAGGGTTAGGGTTATGGAGCTAGGGTTAGGGTTACCGTCGTCTTTTGACCGATTGACTCGAAATTCGTCACGAATGTGGTCCTCTACTCGCTGAATGAGACACAGCAGTCCCCATCGGATTCCGGTGAAATTTGTATTTTTGGTGAATATTTTAGTGAAAAGAGACAATGTTTCATGAGACTGCCTTAAGGCTGGCATTAGGGTTAGGGTTAGGGTTAGGGTTATGGAGCTAGGGTTAGGGTTACCGTCGTCTTTTGACCGATTGACTCGAAATTCGTCACGAATGTGGTCCTCTACTCGCTGAATGAGACACAGCAGTCCCCATCGGATTCCGGTGAAATTTGTATTTTTGGTGAATATTTTAGTGAAAAGAGACAATGTTTCATGAGACTGCCTTAAGGCTGGCATTAGGGTTAGGGTTAGGGTTAGGGTTATGGAGCTAGGGTTAGGGTTACGGTCGTCTTTTGACCGATTGACTCGAAATTCGTCACGAATGTGGTCCTCTACTCGCTGAATGAGACACAGCAGTCCCCATCGGATTCCGGTGAAATTTGTATTTTTGGTGAATATTTTAAAGAAAAAAGTGGCCCATTTTTTCAATAGCTTCCAGGTCTTTGGACCGATTGACTCGAAATCGCTCCCAAATGTGCTCCTATACTGGCTGAACGAGACACAGCAGTCCCCATCGGATTCCGGTGAAATTTGTATTTTTGGTGAATATTTTAGAGAAAAAAGTGTCCCATTTTTTCAATAGCTTCCAGGTCTTTGGACCGATTGACTCGAAATCGCTCCCAAATGTGCTCCTATACTGGCTGAACGAGACACAGCAGTCCCCATCGGATTCCGGTGAAATTTGTATTTTTGGTGAATATTTTAGTGAAAAGAGACAATGTTTCATGAGACTGCCTTAAGGCTGGCATTAGGGTTAGGGTTAGGGTTAGGGTTATGGAGCTAGGGTTAGGGTTACGGTCGTCTTTTGACCGATTGACTCGAAATTCGTCACGAATGTGGTCCTCTACTCGCTGAATGAGACACAGCAGTCCCCATCGGATTCCGGTGAAATTTGTATTTTTGGTGAATATTTTAAAGAAAAAAGTGGTCCATTTTTTCAATAGCTTCCAGGTCTTTGGACCGATTGACTCGAAATCCTTCCCAAATGTGCTCCTATACTGGCTGAACGAGACACAGCAGTCCCCATCGGATTCCGGTGAAATTTGTATTTTTGGTGAATATTTTAGTGAAAAGAGACAATGTTTCATGAGACTGCCTTAAGGCTGGCATTAGGGTTAGGGTTAGGGTTAGGGTTATGGAGCTAGGGTTAGGGTTACGGTCGTCTTTTGACCGATTGACTCGAAATTCGTCACGAATGTGGTCCTCTACTTGCTGAATGAGACACAGCAGTCCCCATCGGATTCCGGTGAAATTTGTATTTTTGGTGAATATTTTAAAGAAAAAAGTGGCCCATTTTTTCAATAGCTTCCAGGTCTTTGGACCGATTGACTCGAAATCGCTCCCAAATGTGCTCCTATACTGGCTGAACGAGACACAGCAGTCCCCATTGGATTCCGGTGAAATTTGTATTTTTGGTGAATATTTTAGAGAAAAAGTGGCCCATTTTTTCAATAGCTTCCAGGTCTTTGGACCGATTGACTCGAAATCGCTCCCAAATGTGCTCCTATACTGGCTGAACGAGACACAGCAGTCCCCATCGGATTCCGGTGAAATTTGTATTTTTGGTGAATATTTTAGTGAAAAGAGACAATGTTTCATGAGACTGCCTTAAGGCTGGCATTAGGGTTAGGGTTAGGGTTAGGGTTATGGAGCTAGGGTTAGGGTTACCGTCGTCTTTTGACCGATTGACTCGAAATTCGTCACGAATGTGGTCCTCTACTCGCTGAATGAGACACAGCAGTCCCCATCGGATTCCGGTGAAATTTGTATTTTTGGTGAATATTTTAGTGAAAAGAGACAATGTTTCATGAGACTGCCTTAAGGCTGGCATTAGGGTTAGGGTTAGGGTTAGGGTTATGGAGCTAGGGTTAGGGTTACGGTCGTCTTTTGACCGATTGACTCGAAATTCGTCACGAATGTGGTCCTCTACTCGCTGAACGAGACACAGCAGTCCCCATCGGATTCCGGTGAAATTTGTATTTTTGGTGAATATTTTAGAGAAAAAAGTGGCCCATTTTTTCAATAGCTTCCAGGTCTTTGGACCGATTGACTCGAAATCGCTCCCAAATGTGCTCCTATACTGGCTGAACGAGACACAGCAGTCCCCATCGGATTCCGGTGAAATTTGTATTTTTGGTGAATATTTTAGTGAAAAGAGACAATGTTTCATGAGACTGCCTTAAGGCTGGCATTAGGGTTAGGGTTAGGGTTAGGGTTATGGAGCTAGGGTTAGGGTTACGGTCGTCTTTTGACCGATTGACTCGAAATTCGTCACGAATGTGGTCCTCTACTCGCTGAATGAGACACAGCAGTCCCCATCGGATTCCGGTGAAATTTGTATTTTTGGTGAATATTTTAAAGAAAAAAGTGGCCCATTTTTTCAATAGCTTCCAGGTCTTTGGACCGATTGACTCGAAATCGCTCCCAAATGTGCTCCTATACTGGCTGAACGAGACACAGCAGTCCCCATCGGATTCCGGTGAAATTTGTATTTTTGGTGAATATTTTAGTGAAAAGAGACAATGTTTCATGAGACTGCCTTAAGGCTGGCATTAGGGTTAGGGTTAGGGTTAGGGTTATGGAGCTAGGGTTAGGGTTACCGTCGTCTTTTGACCGATTGACTCGAAATTCGTCACGAATGTGGTCCTCTACTCGCTGAATGAGACACAGCAGTCCCCATCGGATTCCGGTGAAATTTGTATTTTTGGTGAATATTTTAAAGAAAAAAGTGGCCCATTTTTTCAATAGCTTCCAGGTCTTTGGACCGATTGACTCGAAATCGCTCCCAAATGTGCTCCTATACTGGCTGAACGAGACACAGCAGTCCCCATCGGATTCCGGTGAAATTTGTATTTTTGGTGAATATTTTAGAGAAAAAAGTGGCCCATTTTTTCAATAGCTTCCAGGTCTTTGGACCGATTGACTCGAAATCGCTCCCAAATGTGCTCCTATACTGGCTGAACGAGACACAGCAGTCCCCATCGGATTCCGGTGAAATTTGTATTTTTGGTGAATATTTTAGTGAAAAGAGACAATGTTTCATGAGACTGCCTTAAGGCTGGCATTAGGGTTAGGGTTAGGGTTAGGGTTATGGAGCTAGGGTTAGGGTTACGGTCGTCTTTTGACCGATTGACTCGAAATTCGTCACGAATGTGGTCCTCTACTCGCTGAATGAGACACAGCAGTCCCCATCGGATTCCGGTGAAATTTGTATTTTTGGTGAATATTTTAAAGAAAAAAGTGGCCCATTTTTTCAATAGCTTCCAGGTCTTTGGACCGATTGACTCGAAATCGCTCCCAAATGTGCTCCTATACTGGCTGAACGAGACACAGCAGTCCCCATCGGATTCCGGTGAAATTTGTATTTTTGGTGAATATTTTAGTGAAAAGAGACAATGTTTCATGAGACTGCCTTAAGGCTGGCATTAGGGTTAGGGTTAGGGTTAGGGTTATGGAGCTAGGGTTAGGGTTACGGTCGTCTTTTGACCGATTGACTCGAAATTCGTCACGAATGTGGTCCTCTACTTGCTGAATGAGACACAGCAGTCCCCATCGGATTCCGGTGAAATTTGTATTTTTGGTGAATATTTTAGTGAAAAGAGACAATGTTTCATGAGACTGCCTTAAGGCTGGCATTAGGGTTAGGGTTAGGGTTAGGGTTATGGAGCTAGGGTTAGGGTTACCGTCGTCTTTTGACCGATTGACTCGAAATCGCTCCCAAATGTGCTCCTATACTGGCTGAACGAGACACAGCAGTCCCCATCGGATTCCGGTGAAATTTGTATTTTTGGTGAATATTTTAGTGAAAAGAGACAATGTTTCATGAGACTGCCTTAAGGCTGGCATTAGGGTTAGGGTTAGGGTTAGGGTTATGGAGCTAGGGTTAGGGTTACCGTCGTCTTTTGACCGATTGACTCGAAATTCGTCACGAATGTGGTCCTCTACTCGCTGAATGAGACACAGCAGTCCCCATCGGATTCCGGTGAAATTTGTATTTTTGGTGAATATTTTAGTGAAAAGAGACAATGTTTCATGAGACTGCCTTAAGGCTGGCATTAGGGTTAGGGTTAGGGTTAGGGTTATGGAGCTAGGGTTAGGGTTACGGTCGTCTTTTGACCGATTGACTCGAAATTCGTCACGAATGTGGTCCTCTACTCGCTGAACGAGACACAGCAGTCCCCATCGGATTCCGGTGAAATTTGTATTTTTGGTGAATATTTTAGAGAAAAAAGTGGCCCATTTTTTCAATAGCTTCCAGGTCTTTGGACCGATTGACTCGAAATCGCTCCCAAATGTGCTCCTATACTGGCTGAACGAGACACAGCAGTCCCCATCGGATTCCGGTGAAATTTGTATTTTTGGTGAATATTTTAGTGAAAAGAGACAATGTTTCATGAGACTGCCTTAAGGCTGGCATTAGGGTTAGGGTTAGGGTTAGGGTTATGGAGCTAGGGTTAGGGTTACGGTCGTCTTTTGACCGATTGACTCGAAATTCGTCACGAATGTGGTCCTCTACTCGCTGAATGAGACACAGCAGTCCCCATCGGATTCCGGTGAAATTTGTATTTTTGGTGAATATTTTAAAGAAAAAAGTGGCCCATTTTTTCAATAGCTTCCAGGTCTTTGGACCGATTGACTCGAAATCGCTCCCAAATGTGCTCCTATACTGGCTGAACGAGACACAGCAGTCCCCATCGGATTCCGGTGAAATTTGTATTTTTGGTGAATATTTTAGTGAAAAGAGACAATGTTTCATGAGACTGCCTTAAGGCTGGCATTAGGGTTAGGGTTAGGGTTAGGGTTATGGAGCTAGGGTTAGGGTTACCGTCGTCTTTTGACCGATTGACTCGAAATTCGTCACGAATGTGGTCCTCTACTCGCTGAATGAGACACAGCAGTCCCCATCGGATTCCGGTGAAATTTGTATTTTTGGTGAATATTTTAAAGAAAAAAGTGGCCCATTTTTTCAATAGCTTCCAGGTCTTTGGACCGATTGACTCGAAATCGCTCCCAAATGTGCTCCTATACTGGCTGAACGAGACACAGCAGTCCCCATCGGATTCCGGTGAAATTTGTATTTTTGGTGAATATTTTAGAGAAAAAAGTGGCCCATTTTTTCAATAGCTTCCAGGTCTTTGGACCGATTGACTCGAAATCGCTCCCAAATGTGCTCCTATACTGGCTGAACGAGACACAGCAGTCCCCATCGGATTCCGGTGAAATTTGTATTTTTGGTGAATATTTTAGTGAAAAGAGACAATGTTTCATGAGACTGCCTTAAGGCTGGCATTAGGGTTAGGGTTAGGGTTAGGGTTATGGAGCTAGGGTTAGGGTTACGGTCGTCTTTTGACCGATTGACTCGAAATTCGTCACGAATGTGGTCCTCTACTCGCTGAATGAGACACAGCAGTCCCCATCGGATTCCGGTGAAATTTGTATTTTTGGTGAATATTTTAAAGAAAAAAGTGGCCCATTTTTTCAATAGCTTCCAGGTCTTTGGACCGATTGACTCGAAATCGCTCCCAAATGTGCTCCTATACTGGCTGAACGAGACACAGCAGTCCCCATCGGATTCCGGTGAAATTTGTATTTTTGGTGAATATTTTAGTGAAAAGAGACAATGTTTCATGAGACTGCCTTAAGGCTGGCATTAGGGTTAGGGTTAGGGTTAGGGTTATGGAGCTAGGGTTAGGGTTACGGTCGTCTTTTGACCGATTGACTCGAAATTCGTCACGAATGTGGTCCTCTACTTGCTGAATGAGACACAGCAGTCCCCATCGGATTCCGGTGAAATTTGTATTTTTGGTGAATATTTTAGTGAAAAGAGACAATGTTTCATGAGACTGCCTTAAGGCTGGCATTAGGGTTAGGGTTAGGGTTAGGGTTATGGAGCTAGGGTTAGGGTTACCGTCGTCTTTTGACCGATTGACTCGAAATTCGTCACGAATGTGGTCCTCTACTCGCTGAATGAGACACAGCAGTCCCCATCGGATTCCGGTGAAATTTGTATTTTTGGTGAATATTTTAGTGAAAAGAGACAATGTTTCATGAGACTGCCTTAAGGCTGGCATTAGGGTTAGGGTTAGGGTTAGGGTTATGGAGCTAGGGTTAGGGTTACCGTCGTCTTTTGACCGATTGACTCGAAATTCGTCACGAATGTGGTCCTCTACTCGCTGAATGAGACACAGCAGTCCCCATCGGATTCCGGTGAAATTTGTATTTTTGGTGAATATTTTAGTGAAAAGAGACAATGTTTCATGAGACTGCCTTAAGGCTGGCATTAGGGTTAGGGTTAGGGTTAGGGTTAGGGTTAGGGTTATGGAGCTAGGGTTAGGGTTACGGTCGTCTTTTGACCGATTGACTCGAAATTCGTCACGAATGTGGTCCTCTACTCGCTGAATGAGACACAGCAGTCCCCATCGGATTCCGGTGAAATTTGTATTTTTGGTGAATATTTTAAAGAAAAAAGTGGCCCATTTTTTCAATAGCTTCCAGGTCTTTGGACCGATTGACTCGAAATCGCTCCCAAATGTGCTCCTATACTGGCTGAACGAGACACAGCAGTCCCCATCGGATTCCGGTGAAATTTGTATTTTTGGTGAATATTTTAGTGAAAAGAGACAATGTTTCATGAGACTGCCTTAAGGCTGGCATTAGGGTTAGGGTTAGGGTTAGGGTTATGGAGCTAGGGTTAGGGTTACGGTCGTCTTTTGACCGATTGACTCGAAATTCGTCACGAATGTGGTCCTCTACTTGCTGAATGAGACACAGCAGTCCCCATCGGATTCCGGTGAAATTTGTATTTTTGGTGAATATTTTAAAGAAAAAAGTGGCCCATTTTTTCAATAGCTTCCAGGTCTTTGGACCGATTGACTCGAAATCGCTCCCAAATGTGCTCCTATACTGGCTGAACGAGACACAGCAGTCCCCATTGGATTCCGGTGAAATTTGTATTTTTGGTGAATATTTTAAAGAAAAAGTGGCCCATTTTTTCAATAGCTTCCAGGTCTTTGGACCGATTGACTCGAAATCGCTCCCAAATGTGCTCCTATACTGGCTGAACGAGACACAGCAGTCCCCATCGGATTCCGGTGAAATTTGTATTTTTGGTGAATATTTTAGTGAAAAGAGACAATGTTTCATGAGACTGCCTTAAGGCTGGCATTAGGGTTAGGGTTAGGGTTAGGGTTATGGAGCTAGGGTTAGGGTTACCGTCGTCTTTTGACCGATTGACTCGAAATTCGTCACGAATGTGGTCCTCTACTCGCTGAATGAGACACAGCAGTCCCCATCGGATTCCGGTGAAATTTGTATTTTTGGTGAATATTTTAAAGAAAAAAGTGGCCCATTTTTTCAATAGCTTCCAGGTCTTTGGACCGATTGACTCGAAATCGCTCCCAAATGTGCTCCTATACTGGCTGAACGAGACACAGCAGTCCCCATCGGATTCCGGTGAAATTTGTATTTTTGGTGAATATTTTAGTGAAAAGAGACAATGTTTCATGAGACTGCCTTAAGGCTGGCATTAGGGTTAGGGTTAGGGTTAGGGTTATGGAGCTAGGGTTAGGGTTACCGTCGTCTTTTGACCGATTGACTCGAAATTCGTCACGAATGTGGTCCTCTACTCGCTGAATGAGACACAGCAGTCCCCATCGGATTCCGGTGAAATTTGTATTTTTGGTGAATATTTTAAAGAAAAAAGTGGCCCATTTTTTCAATAGCTTCCAGGTCTTTGGACCGATTGACTCGAAATCGCTCCCAAATGTGCTCCTATACTGGCTGAACGAGACACAGCAGTCCCCATCGGATTCCGGTGAAATTTGTATTTTTGGTGAATATTTTAGTGAAAAGAGACAATGTTTCATGAGACTGCCTTAAGGCTGGCATTAGGGTTAGGGTTAGGGTTAGGGTTATGGAGCTAGGGTTAGGGTTACGGTCGTCTTTTGACCGATTGACTCGAAATTCGTCACGAATGTGGTCCTCTACTTGCTGAATGAGACACAGCAGTCCCCATCGGATTCCGGTGAAATTTGTATTTTTGGTGAATATTTTAAAGAAAAAAGTGGTCCATTTTTTCAATAGCTTCCAGGTCTTTGGACCGATTGACTCGAAATCGCTCCCAAATGTGCTCCTATACTGGCTGAACGAGACACAGCAGTCCCCATTGGATTCCGGTGAAATTTGTATTTTTGGTGAATATTTTAGAGAAAAAGTGGCCCATTTTTTCAATAGCTTCCAGGTCTTTGGACCGATTGACTCGAAATCGCTCCCAAATGTGCTCCTATACTGGCTGAACGAGACACAGCAGTCCCCATCGGATTCCGGTGAAATTTGTATTTTTGGTGAATATTTTAGTGAAAAGAGACAATGTTTCATGAGACTGCCTTAAGGCTGGCATTAGGGTTAGGGTTAGGGTTAGGGTTATGGAGCTAGGGTTAGGGTTACGGTCGTCTTTTGACCGATTGACTCGAAATTCGTCACGAATGTGGTCCTCTACTTGCTGAATGAGACACAGCAGTCCCCATCGGATTCCGGTGAAATTTGTATTTTTGGTGAATATTTTAAAGAAAAAAGTGGCCCATTTTTTCAATAGCTTCCAGGTCTTTGGACCGATTGACTCGAAATCGCTCCCAAATGTGCTCCTATACTGGCTGAACGAGACACAGCAGTCCCCATTGGATTCCGGTGAAATTTGTATTTTTGGTGAATATTTTAGAGAAAAAGTGGCCCATTTTTTCAATAGCTTCCAGGTCTTTGGACCGATTGACTCGAAATCGCTCCCAAATGTGCTCCTATACTGGCTGAACGAGACACAGCAGTCCCCATCGGATTCCGGTGAAATTTGTATTTTTGGTGAATATTTTAGTGAAAAGAGACAATGTTTCATGAGACTGCCTTAAGGCTGGCATTAGGGTTAGGGTTAGGGTTAGGGTTATGGAGCTAGGGTTAGGGTTACCGTCGTCTTTTGACCGATTGACTCGAAATTCGTCACGAATGTGGTCCTCTACTCGCTGAATGAGACACAGCAGTCCCCATCGGATTCCGGTGAAATTTGTATTTTTGGTGAATATTTTAGTGAAAAGAGACAATGTTTCATGAGACTGCCTTAAGGCTGGCATTAGGGTTAGGGTTAGGGTTAGGGTTATGGAGCTAGGGTTAGGGTTACCGTCGTCTTTTGACCGATTGACTCGAAATTCGTCACGAATGTGGTCCTCTACTCGCTGAATGAGACACAGCAGTCCCCAACGGATTCCGGTGAAATTTGTATTTTTGGTGAATATTTTAGTGAAAAGAGACAATGTTTCATGAGACTGCCTTAAGGCTGGCATTAGGGTTAGGGTTAGGGTTAGGGTTATGGAGCTAGGGTTAGGGTTACCGTCGTCTTTTGACCGATTGACTCGAAATTCGTCACGAATGTGGTCCTCTACTCGCTGAATGAGACACAGCAGTCCCCATCGGATTCCGGTGAAATTTGTATTTTTGGTGAATATTTTAAAGAAAAAAGTGGCCCATTTTTTCAATAGCTTCCAGGTCTTTGGACCGATTGACTCGAAATCGCTCCCAAATGTGCTCCTATACTGGCTGAACGAGACACAGCAGTCCCCATCGGATTCCGGTGAAATTTGTATTTTTGGTGAATATTTTAGTGAAAAGAGACAATGTTTCATGAGACTGCCTTAAGGCTGGCATTAGGGTTAGGGTTAGGGTTAGGGTTATGGAGCTAGGGTTAGGGTTACGGTCGTCTTTTGACCGATTGACTCGAAATTCGTCACGAATGTGGTCCTCTACTTGCTGAATGAGACACAGCAGTCCCCATCGGATTCCGGTGAAATTTGTATTTTTGGTGAATATTTTAAAGAAAAAAGTGGCCCATTTTTTCAATAGCTTCCAGGTCTTTGGACCGATTGACTCGAAATCGCTCCCAAATGTGCTCCTATACTGGCTGAACGAGACACAGCAGTCCCCATTGGATTCCGGTGAAATTTGTATTTTTGGTGAATATTTTAGAGAAAAAGTGGCCCATTTTTTCAATAGCTTCCAGGTCTTTGGACCGATTGACTCGAAATCGCTCCCAAATGTGCTCCTATACTGGCTGAACGAGACACAGCAGTCCCCATCGGATTCCGGTGAAATTTGTATTTTTGGTGAATATTTTAGTGAAAAGAGACAATGTTTCATGAGACTGCCTTAAGGCTGGCATTAGGGTTAGGGTTAGGGTTAGGGTTATGGAGCTAGGGTTAGGGTTACCGTCGTCTTTTGACCGATTGACTCGAAATTCGTCACGAATGTGGTCCTCTACTCGCTGAATGAGACACAGCAGTCCCCATCGGATTCCGGTGAAATTTGTATTTTTGGTGAATATTTTAAAGAAAAAAGTGGCCCATTTTTTCAATAGCTTCCAGGTCTTTGGACCGATTGACTCGAAATCGCTCCCAAATGTGCTCCTATACTGGCTGAACGAGACACAGCAGTCCCCATCGGATTCCGGTGAAATTTGTATTTTTGGTGAATATTTTAGTGAAAAGAGACAATGTTTCATGAGACTGCCTTAAGGCTGGCATTAGGGTTAGGGTTAGGGTTAGGGTTATGGAGCTAGGGTTAGGGTTACCGTCGTCTTTTGACCGATTGACTCGAAATTCGTCACGAATGTGGTCCTCTACTCGCTGAATGAGACACAGCAGTCCCCATCGGATTCCGGTGAAATTTGTATTTTTGGTGAATATTTTAAAGAAAAAAGTGGCCCATTTTTTCAATAGCTTCCAGGTCTTTGGACCGATTGACTCGAAATCGCTCCCAAATGTGCTCCTATACTGGCTGAACGAGACGCAGCAGTCCCCATCGGATTCCGGTGAAATTTGTATTTTTGGTGAATATTTTAGAGAAAAAAGTGGCCCATTTTTTCAATAGCTTCCAGGTCTTTGGACCGATTGACTCGAAATCGCTCCCAAATGTGCTCCTATACTGGCTGAACGAGACACAGCAGTCCCCATCGGATTCCGGTGAAATTTGTATTTTTGGTGAATATTTTAGTGAAAAGAGACAATGTTTCATGAGACTGCCTTAAGGCTGGCATTAGGGTTAGGGTTAGGGTTAGGGTTATGGAGCTAGGGTTAGGGTTACGGTCGTCTTTTGACCGATTGACTCGAAATTCGTCACGAATGTGGTCCTCTACTCGCTGAATGAGACACAGCAGTCCCCATCGGATTCCGGTGAAATTTGTATTTTTGGTGAATATTTTAAAGAAAAAAGTGGCCCATTTTTTCAATAGCTTCCAGGTCTTTGGACCGATTGACTCGAAATCGCTCCCAAATGTGCTCCTATACTGGCTGAACGAGACACAGCAGTCCCCATCGGATTCCGGTGAAATTTGTATTTTTGGTGAATATTTTAGAGAAAAAAGTGGCCCATTTTTTCAATAGCTTCCAGGTCTTTGGACCGATTGACTCGAAATCGCTCCCAAATGTGCTCTGGCTGAACGAGACACAGCAGTCCCCATCGGATTCCGGTGAAATTTGTATTTTTGGTGAATATTTTAGTGAAAAGAGACAATGTTTCATGAGACTGCCTTAAGGCTGGCATTAGGGTTAGGGTTAGGGTTAGGGTTATGGAGCTAGGGTTAGGGTTACGGTCGTCTTTTGACCGATTGACTCGAAATTCGTCACGAATGTGGTCCTCTACTTGCTGAATGAGACACAGCAGTCCCCATCGGATTCCGGTGAAATTTGTATTTTTGGTGAATATTTTAAAGAAAAAAGTGGCCCATTTTTTCAATAGCTTCCAGGTCTTTGGACCGATTGACTCGAAATCGCTCCCAAATGTGCTCCTATACTGGCTGAACGAGACACAGCAGTCCCCATTGGATTCCGGTGAAATTTGTATTTTTGGTGAATATTTTAAAGAAAAAGTGGCCCATTTTTTCAATAGCTTCCAGGTCTTTGGACCGATTGACTCGAAATCGCTCCCAAATGTGCTCCTATACTGGCTGAACGAGACACAGCAGTCCCCATCGGATTCCGGTGAAATTTGTATTTTTGGTGAATATTTTAGTGAAAAGAGACAATGTTTCATGAGACTGCCTTAAGGCTGGCATTAGGGTTAGGGTTAGGGTTAGGGTTATGGAGCTAGGGTTAGGGTTACCGTCGTCTTTTGACCGATTGACTCGAAATTCGTCACGAATGTGGTCCTCTACTCGCTGAATGAGACACAGCAGTCCCCATCGGATTCCGGTGAAATTTGTATTTTTGGTGAATATTTTAAAGAAAAAAGTGGCCCATTTTTTCAATAGCTTCCAGGTCTTTGGACCGATTGACTCGAAATCGCTCCCAAATGTGCTCCTATACTGGCTGAACGAGACACAGCAGTCCCCATCGGATTCCGGTGAAATTTGTATTTTTGGTGAATATTTTAGTGAAAAGAGACAATGTTTCATGAGACTGCCTTAAGGCTGGCATTAGGGTTAGGGTTAGGGTTAGGGTTATGGAGCTAGGGTTAGGGTTACCGTCGTCTTTTGACCGATTGACTCGAAATTCGTCACGAATGTGGTCCTCTACTCGCTGAATGAGACACAGCAGTCCCCATCGGATTCCGGTGAAATTTGTATTTTTGGTGAATATTTTAAAGAAAAAAGTGGCCCATTTTTTCAATAGCTTCCAGGTCTTTGGACCGATTGACTCGAAATCGCTCCCAAATGTGCTCCTATACTGGCTGAACGAGACACAGCAGTCCCCATCGGATTCCGGTGAAATTTGTATTTTTGGTGAATATTTTAGTGAAAAGAGACAATGTTTCATGAGACTGCCTTAAGGCTGGCATTAGGGTTAGGGTTAGGGTTAGGGTTATGGAGCTAGGGTTAGGGTTACGGTCGTCTTTTGACCGATTGACTCGAAATTCGTCACGAATGTGGTCCTCTACTTGCTGAATGAGACACAGCAGTCCCCATCGGATTCCGGTGAAATTTGTATTTTTGGTGAATATTTTAAAGAAAAAAGTGGTCCATTTTTTCAATAGCTTCCAGGTCTTTGGACCGATTGACTCGAAATCGCTCCCAAATGTGCTCCTATACTGGCTGAACGAGACACAGCAGTCCCCATTGGATTCCGGTGAAATTTGTATTTTTGGTGAATATTTTAGAGAAAAAGTGGCCCATTTTTTCAATAGCTTCCAGGTCTTTGGACCGATTGACTCGAAATCGCTCCCAAATGTGCTCCTATACTGGCTGAACGAGACACAGCAGTCCCCATCGGATTCCGGTGAAATTTGTATTTTTGGTGAATATTTTAGTGAAAAGAGACAATGTTTCATGAGACTGCCTTAAGGCTGGCATTAGGGTTAGGGTTAGGGTTAGGGTTATGGAGCTAGGGTTAGGGTTACGGTCGTCTTTTGACCGATTGACTCGAAATTCGTCACGAATGTGGTCCTCTACTTGCTGAATGAGACACAGCAGTCCCCATCGGATTCCGGTGAAATTTGTATTTTTGGTGAATATTTTAAAGAAAAAAGTGGCCCATTTTTTCAATAGCTTCCAGGTCTTTGGACCGATTGACTCGAAATCGCTCCCAAATGTGCTCCTATACTGGCTGAACGAGACACAGCAGTCCCCATTGGATTCCGGTGAAATTTGTATTTTTGGTGAATATTTTAGAGAAAAAGTGGCCCATTTTTTCAATAGCTTCCAGGTCTTTGGACCGATTGACTCGAAATCGCTCCCAAATGTGCTCCTATACTGGCTGAACGAGACACAGCAGTCCCCATCGGATTCCGGTGAAATTTGTATTTTTGGTGAATATTTTAGTGAAAAGAGACAATGTTTCATGAGACTGCCTTAAGGCTGGCATTAGGGTTAGGGTTAGGGTTAGGGTTATGGAGCTAGGGTTAGGGTTACCGTCGTCTTTTGACCGATTGACTCGAAATTCGTCACGAATGTGGTCCTCTACTCGCTGAATGAGACACAGCAGTCCCCATCGGATTCCGGTGAAATTTGTATTTTTGGTGAATATTTTAGTGAAAAGAGACAATGTTTCATGAGACTGCCTTAAGGCTGGCATTAGGGTTAGGGTTAGGGTTAGGGTTATGGAGCTAGGGTTAGGGTTACCGTCGTCTTTTGACCGATTGACTCGAAATTCGTCACGAATGTGGTCCTCTACTCGCTGAATGAGACACAGCAGTCCCCAACGGATTCCGGTGAAATTTGTATTTTTGGTGAATATTTTAGTGAAAAGAGACAATGTTTCATGAGACTGCCTTAAGGCTGGCATTAGGGTTAGGGTTAGGGTTAGGGTTATGGAGCTAGGGTTAGGGTTACCGTCGTCTTTTGACCGATTGACTCGAAATTCGTCACGAATGTGGTCCTCTACTCGCTGAATGAGACACAGCAGTCCCCATCGGATTCCGGTGAAATTTGTATTTTTGGTGAATATTTTAAAGAAAAAAGTGGCCCATTTTTTCAATAGCTTCCAGGTCTTTGGACCGATTGACTCGAAATCGCTCCCAAATGTGCTCCTATACTGGCTGAACGAGACACAGCAGTCCCCATCGGATTCCGGTGAAATTTGTATTTTTGGTGAATATTTTAGTGAAAAGAGACAATGTTTCATGAGACTGCCTTAAGGCTGGCATTAGGGTTAGGGTTAGGGTTAGGGTTATGGAGCTAGGGTTAGGGTTACGGTCGTCTTTTGACCGATTGACTCGAAATTCGTCACGAATGTGGTCCTCTACTTGCTGAATGAGACACAGCAGTCCCCATCGGATTCCGGTGAAATTTGTATTTTTGGTGAATATTTTAAAGAAAAAAGTGGCCCATTTTTTCAATAGCTTCCAGGTCTTTGGACCGATTGACTCGAAATCGCTCCCAAATGTGCTCCTATACTGGCTGAACGAGACACAGCAGTCCCCATTGGATTCCGGTGAAATTTGTATTTTTGGTGAATATTTTAGAGAAAAAGTGGCCCATTTTTTCAATAGCTTCCAGGTCTTTGGACCGATTGACTCGAAATCGCTCCCAAATGTGCTCCTATACTGGCTGAACGAGACACAGCAGTCCCCATCGGATTCCGGTGAAATTTGTATTTTTGGTGAATATTTTAGTGAAAAGAGACAATGTTTCATGAGACTGCCTTAAGGCTGGCATTAGGGTTAGGGTTAGGGTTAGGGTTATGGAGCTAGGGTTAGGGTTACCGTCGTCTTTTGACCGATTGACTCGAAATTCGTCACGAATGTGGTCCTCTACTCGCTGAATGAGACACAGCAGTCCCCATCGGATTCCGGTGAAATTTGTATTTTTGGTGAATATTTTAAAGAAAAAAGTGGCCCATTTTTTCAATAGCTTCCAGGTCTTTGGACCGATTGACTCGAAATCGCTCCCAAATGTGCTCCTATACTGGCTGAACGAGACACAGCAGTCCCCATCGGATTCCGGTGAAATTTGTATTTTTGGTGAATATTTTAGTGAAAAGAGACAATGTTTCATGAGACTGCCTTAAGGCTGGCATTAGGGTTAGGGTTAGGGTTAGGGTTATGGAGCTGGGGTTAGGGTTACCGTCGTCTTTTGACCGATTGACTCGAAATTCGTCACGAATGTGGTCCTCTACTCGCTGAATGAGACACAGCAGTCCCCATCGGATTCCGGTGAAATTTGTATTTTTGGTGAATATTTTAAAGAAAAAAGTGGCCCATTTTTTCAATAGCTTCCAGGTCTTTGGACCGATTGACTCGAAATCGCTCCCAAATGTGCTCCTATACTGGCTGAACGAGACACAGCAGTCCCCATCGGATTCCGGTGAAATTTGTATTTTTGGTGAATATTTTAGAGAAAAAAGTGGCCCATTTTTTCAATAGCTTCCAGGTCTTTGGACCGATTGACTCGAAATCGCTCCCAAATGTGCTCCTATACTGGCTGAACGAGACACAGCAGTCCCCATCGGATTCCGGTGAAATTTGTATTTTTGGTGAATATTTTAGTGAAAAGAGACAATGTTTCATGAGACTGCCTTAAGGCTGGCATTAGGGTTAGGGTTAGGGTTAGGGTTATGGAGCTAGGGTTAGGGTTACGGTCGTCTTTTGACCGATTGACTCGAAATTCGTCACGAATGTGGTCCTCTACTCGCTGAATGAGACACAGCAGTCCCCATCGGATTCCGGTGAAATTTGTATTTTTGGTGAATATTTTAAAGAAAAAAGTGGCCCATTTTTTCAATAGCTTCCAGGTCTTTGGACCGATTGACTCGAAATCGCTCCCAAATGTGCTCCTATACTGGCTGAACGAGACACAGCAGTCCCCATCGGATTCCGGTGAAATTTGTATTTTTGGTGAATATTTTAGAGAAAAAAGTGGCCCATTTTTTCAATAGCTTCCAGGTCTTTGGACCGATTGACTCGAAATCGCTCCCAAATGTGCTCTGGCTGAACGAGACACAGCAGTCCCCATCGGATTCCGGTGAAATTTGTATTTTCGGTGAATATTTTAGTGAAAAGAGACAATGTTTCATGAGACTGCCTTAAGGCTGGCATTAGGGTTAGGGTCAGGGTTAGGGTTATGGAGCTAGGGTTAGGGTTACCGTCGTCTTTTGACCGATTGACTCGAAATTCGTCACGAATGTGGTCCTCTACTCGCTGAATGAGACACAGCAGTCCCCATCGGATTCCGGTGAAATTTGTATTTTTGGTGAATATTTTAGTGAAAAGAGACAATGTTTCATGAGACTGCCTTAAGGCTGGCATTAGGGTTAGGGTTAGGGTTAGGGTTAGGGTTATGGAGCTAGGGTTAGGGTTACGGTCGTCTTTTGACCGATTGACTCGAAATTCGTCACGAATGTGGTCCTCTACTCGCTGAATGAGACACAGCAGTCCCCATCGGATTCCGGTGAAATTTGTATTTTTGGTGAATATTTTAAAGAAAAAAGTGGCCCATTTTTTCAATAGCTTCCAGGTCTTTGGACCGATTGACTCGAAATCGCTCCCAAATGTGCTCCTATACTGGCTGAACGAGACACAGCAGTCCCCATTGGATTCCGGTGAAATTTGTATTTTTGGTGAATATTTTAGAGAAAAAAGTGGCCCATTTTTTCAATAGCTTCCAGGTCTTTGGACCGATTGACTCGAAATCGCTCCCAAATGTGCTCCTATACTGGCTGAACGAGACACAGCAGTCCCCATCGGATTCCGGTGAAATTTGTATTTTTGGTGAATATTTTAGTGAAAAGAGACAATGTTTCATGAGACTGCCTTAAGGCTGGCATTAGGGTTAGGGTTAGGGTTAGGGTTATGGAGCTAGGGTTAGGGTTACGGTCGTCTTTTGACCGATTGACTCGAAATTCGTCACGAATGTGGTCCTCTACTCGCTGAATGAGACACAGCAGTCCCCATCGGATTCCGGTGAAATTTGTATTTTTGGTGAATATTTTAAAGAAAAAAGTGGCCCATTTTTTCAATAGCTTCCAGGTCTTTGGACCGATTGACTCGAAATCGCTCCCAAATGTGCTCCTATACTGGCTGAACGAGACACAGCAGTCCCCATCGGATTCCGGTGAAATTTGTATTTTTGGTGAATATTTTAGAGAAAAAAGTGTCCCATTTTTTCAATAGCTTCCAGGTCTTTGGACCGATTGACTCGAAATCGCTCCCAAATGTGCTCCTATACTGGCTGAACGAGACACAGCAGTCCCCATCGGATTCCGGTGAAATTTGTATTTTTGGTGAATATTTTAGTGAAAAGAGACAATGTTTCATGAGACTGCCTTAAGGCTGGCATTAGGGTTAGGGTTAGGGTTAGGGTTATGGAGCTAGGGTTAGGGTTACGGTCGTCTTTTGACCGATTGACTCGAAATTCGTCACGAATGTGGTCCTCTACTCGCTGAATGAGACACAGCAGTCCCCATCGGATTCCGGTGAAATTTGTATTTTTGGTGAATATTTTAAAGAAAAAAGTGGCCCATTTTTTCAATAGCTTCCAGGTCTTTGGACCGATTGACTCGAAATCGCTCCCAAATGTGGTCCTCTACTCGCTGAATGAGACACAGCAGTCCCCATCGGATTCCGGTGAAATTTGTATTTTTGGTGAATATTTTAAAGAAAAAAGTGGCCCATTTTTTCAATAGCTTCCAGGTCTTTGGACCGATTGACTCGAAATCGCTCCCAAATGTGCTCCTATACTGGCTGAACGAGACACAGCAGTCCCCATCGGATTCCGGTGAAATTTGTATTTTTGGTGAATATTTTAGTGAAAAGAGACAATGTTTCATGAGACTGCCTTAAGGCTGGCATTAGGGTTAGGGTTAGGGTTAGGGTTATGGAGCTAGGGTTAGGGTTACGGTCGTCTTTTGACCGATTGACTCGAAATTCGTCACAAATGTGGTCCTCTACTCGCTGAATGAGACACAGCAGTCCCCATCGGATTCCGGTGAAATTTGTATTTTTGGTGAATATTTTAAAGAAAAAAGTGGCCCATTTTTTCAATAGCTTCCAGGTCTTTGGACCGATTGACTCGAAATCGCTCCCAAATGTGCTCCTATACTGGCTGAACGAGACACAGCAGTCCCCATCGGATTCCGGTGAAATTTGTATTTTTGGTGAATATTTTAGAGAAAAAAGTGGCCCATTTTTTCAATAGCTTCCAGGTCTTTGGACCGATTGACTCGAAATCGCTCCCAAATGTGCTCTGGCTGAACGAGACACAGCAGTCCCCATCGGATTCCGGTGAAATTTGTATTTTCGGTGAATATTTTAGTGAAAAGAGACAATGTTTCATGAGACTGCCTTAAGGCTGGCATTAGGGTTAGGGTTAGGGTTAGGGTTATGGAGCTAGGGTTAGGGTTACGGTCGTCTTTTGACCGATTGACTCGAAATTCGTCACGAATGTGGTCCTCTACTCGCTGAATGAGACACAGCAGTCCCCATCGGATTCCGGTGAAATTTGTATTTTTGGTGAATATTTTAAAGAAAAAAGTGGCCCATTTTTTCAATAGCTTCCAGGTCTTTGGACCGATTGACTCGAAATCGCTCCCAAATGTGCTCCTATACTGGCTGAACGAGACACAGCAGTCCCCATCGGATTCCGGTGAAATTTGTATTTTTGGTGAATATTTTAGAGAAAAAAGTGGCCCATTTTTTCAATAGCTTCCAGGTCTTTGGACCGATTGACTCGAAATCGCTCCCAAATGTGCTAATATACTGGCTGAACGAGACACAGCAGTCCCCATCGGATTCCGGTGAAATTTGTATTTTTGGTGAATATTTTAGTGAAAAGAGACAATGTTTCATGAGACTGCCTTAAGGCTGGCATTAGGGTTAGGGTTAGGGTTAGGGTTATGGAGCTAGGGTTAGGGTTACGGTCGTCTTTTGACCGATTGACTCGAAATTCGTCACGAATGTGGTCCTCTACTCGCTGAATGAGACACAGCAGTCCCCATCGGATTCCGGTGAAATTTGTATTTTTGGTGAATATTTTAAAGAAAAAAGTGGCCCATTTTTTCAATAGCTTCCAGGTCTTTGGACCGATTGACTCGAAATCGCTCCCAAATGTGGTCCTCTACTCGCTGAATGAGACACAGCAGTCCCCATCGGATTCCGGTGAAATTTGTATTTTTGGTGAATATTTTAAAGAAAAAAGTGGCCCATTTTTTCAATAGCTTCCAGGTCTTTGGACCGATTGACTCGAAATCGCTCCCAAATGTGCTCCTATACTGGCTGAACGAGACACAGCAGTCCCCATCGGATTCCGGTGAAATTTGTATTTTTGGTGAATATTTTAGTGAAAAGAGACAATGTTTCATGAGACTGCCTTAAGGCTGGCATTAGGGTTAGGGTTAGGGTTAGGGTTATGGAGCTAGGGTTAGGGTTACGGTCGTCTTTTGACCGATTGACTCGAAATTCGTCACGAATGTGGTCCTCTACTCGCTGAATGAGACACAGCAGTCCCCATCGGATTCCGGTGAAATTTGTATTTTTGGTGAATATTTTAAAGAAAAAAGTGGCCCATTTTTTCAATAGCTTCCAGGTCTTTGGACCGATTGACTCGAAATCGCTCCCAAATGTGGTCCTCTACTCGCTGAATGAGACACAGCAGTCCCCATCGGATTCCGGTGAAATTTGTATTTTTGGTGAATATTTTAAAGAAAAAAGTGGCCCATTTTTTCAATAGCTTCCAGGTCTTTGGACCGATTGACTCGAAATCGCTCCCAAATGTGCTCCTATACTGGCTGAACGAGACACAGCAGTCCCCATCGGATTCCGGTGAAATTTGTATTTTTGGTGAATATTTTAGTGAAAAGAGACAATGTTTCATGAGACTGCCTTAAGGCTGGCATTAGGGTTAGGGTTAGGGTTTTGAGATTATATGTAAAAGTTGGGTCTTCCTTAACCTTAAACAGACTTACCGTCTAAAAAGCCCAGCGTAGCTTTCGCACCCGTCGCCGACAATGTGTGTGTATTGCGTGCCAAATGCCAGGAAAGCTGTAGGACCCAGCATTCCAATGCCAGGTTCCAGGTACACTGCTGTTTGTATTTTTGGCCAGCTGGTGGCGCTCTACCAAAATCTGAGAGTCCATGATCTCAGTAGGCATCCAGCATGTCCCTACCAGTCCCTTACTATGATAACCTAAGGCCTCCGGGGGCCCCACCCCACGACTAGGAGTCCATCATCTCAGTAGGCACCCAGCATGTCTATACCAAACCCTGGCCATGATAACCTAGGGCCCCCAGGGGCCACACCCTGCACCAAGGAGTCCATAATCTCAGTAGGCACCCAGCATGTCACTACCATTCCCTGACTATGATAACCTAAGGCCTCCAGGGGCCCAACCCCACGACTAGGAGTCCATCATCTCAGTAGGCACCCAGCATGTCTATACCAAACCCTGACCATGATAACCTAGGGCCCCCAGGGGCCACACCCTGCACCAAGGAGTCCATAATCTCAGTAGGCACCCAGCATGTCACTACCATTCCCTGACTATGATAACCTAAGGCCTCCAGGGGCACCACCCCACAACTAGGATTCCATGATCTCAGTAGGCACCCAGCATGTACCTACCGGACCCTGACTATGATAACTGAAGGCCCCAGGGAATCCAACACCTACATGCATCTTGAAAAAGTCTGAGTTGCCTCCCAGGGGCCCTTATTTGCCCCAAGGGGCCCCAAGTGTTCTACAGGAGCCCAAAAATTAAAATGTATTTTTTCTTTTTCTGACTTGTCTACAAGGTCAAGCAAGGGCCCCAGTTGACCCCCAGGGACCACAACCTAAAGATGTAGTTAAAGGCCATCAGACAAGTCTGCTAAGTGTCCATGGCAACCCTGTGGTCCAAACTGGCCCCAAGGGGCCCGATAATTAAAATGTATTTTCAGTCTGTCTGACCTTTCTGCCAGGTTTCCCAAGGGCCCCAACGGTCCCACCCATCCAACCACTGTTGTCGACGAAGAACACCACATCATCACAACAACACTACCCGATGGCTGCCTTCTAGTTAGGCCTGGTGACCTTTGGTGATCTTTAGCAAATTGTAGCTATTCATTTAATGTAAATGGAGTAATGGCTCCAAAATCGCATTGTATGATCTGTGCGGGATACTGAATTGAATCGCAGTCGTTTTGGGCCCCTACGTGGCCCCTGAAAAGGTCCAAGAACTTTCTGCTTCAGTATTAAACATGAAAGAGTGTGTGTGAGTTTTCTGTTCAAGTTTGAAAGCTTTTGGAGCTGAAATCATTTTTTCTTACATTCCTTAGGAAATGGTAGCTTTTTATTATAATGTGAACAGAGTAATGGCTCCAAAGTGGCATCCTATGATCTTAATGGTGAATTTGTGAGTCTTCTGTTCAAGTTAGACAGCATTTGGAGCTGAAATCATTTTTTCTTACATTAAAGAATCATAAGGGTAGATGTTGGGTGCTATAGCCTTTATATACTGAGAAGGTGGTCCAAACGACCTCCTGAACTTTGGGCTCACATTTAGGTCACTTCCTGTTGGGACAGAAAGACAAGTCATGTGTCCTAGTCTTCAGTTAGACCTAAGCTTTACAGCAAAAGTGACAGGAATTCGATACACCCACATTTGGCTGAACAGGCCTCAGTCATACACTCACACCCACATTTGGCTGAACAGGCCTAAGTCATACACTCACAATGTCTGCTTTTTGGTCAAGCCTTGTGACCTTCAGTGATCTTTAGCAAATTGTAACTCTTTGTTATAATGTGAACAGATAAATGGCTCCATAATTGCATTGTATGATCTGTGCGGGATACTGAATTGAGTCCCAGTGGTTTGGCGCACCTACGTTGGTGGTCCAAACTACCTCCTGAACTTTGGGCTCAAATTTAGGTCACTTCCTGTTGGATTAGACATACAAGTCATGTGTCCAAGTCTTCAGGAAGACCTAAGCTTTACAGCAAAAGTGACAGGACGTCGATACACCCACATTTGGCTGAACAGGCCTTAGTCATACACTCACAAAGTCTGCCTTTTAGTCAAGCCTTTGACCTTTCATGATCCTAAGGAAATGGTAGCTTTTTATTATAATGTGAACAGAGTAATGGCTCCAAAGTGGCATCCTATGATCTTAATGGTGAATTTGTGAGTCTTCTGTTCAAGTTAGACATCGTTTGGAGCTGAAATCATTTTTTCTTACATTAAAGGATCTTAAGGGTATATGTTGGGTGCTATAGCCTTTATATACTGAGAAGGTGGTCCAAACGACCTCCTGAACTTTGGGCTCACATTTAGGTCACTTCCTGTTGGGACAGAAAGACAAGTCATGTGTCCTAGTCTTCAGGAAGACCTAAGCTTTACAGCAAAAGTGACAGGAAGTCGATACACCCACATTTGGCTGAACAGGCCTCAGTCATACACTCACAAAGTCTGCTTTTTAGTCAAGCCTTGTGGCCTTCAGTGATCTTTAGCAAATTGTAGCTATTTGTTATAATGTGGACAGAGTAATGGCTCCAAAATTGCATTGTATGATCTGTGAGTGATATTGAATTGAGTCCCATTGGTTTGGGGTCCCTACGTTGGTGGTCCAAACTACCTCCTGAACTTTGGGCTTAAGTTTAGGTCACTTCCTGTTGGATTAGACATACAAGTCATGTGTCCTAGTCTTCAGGAAGACCTAAGCTTTACAGCAAAAGTGACAGCAAGTCGATACACCCACATTTGGCTGAAAAGGCCTCAGTCATACACTCACAAAGTCTGCTTTTTGGTCAAGCCTTTTGACCTTCAGTGATCTTTAGCAAATTGTAGCTATTTGTTGTAATGTGAACAGAGTAATGGCTCCAAAATTGCATTGTATGATCTGTGCGGGATACTGAATTGAGTCCCAGTGGTTTGGGGCCCCTACGTTGGTGGTCCAAACTACCTCCTGAACTTTGGGCTCAAATTTAGGTCACTTCCTGTTGGATTAGACATACAAGTCATGTGTCCAAGTCTTCAGGAAGACCTAAGCTTTACAGCAAAAGTGACAGGAAGTCGATACACCCACATTTGGCTGAACAGGCCTCAGTCATACACTCACAAAGTCAGCTTTTTGGTCAAGCCTTGTGACCTTCAGCGATCTTTAGCAAATTGTAGCTATTTGTTATAATGTGAACAGAGTAATGGCTCCAAAATTGCATTGTATGATCTGTGCGGGATACTGAATTGAGTCCCAGTGGTTTGGGGCCCCTACGTTGGTGGTCCAAACTACCTCCTGAACTTTGGGCTCAAATTTAGGTCACTTCCTGTTGGATTAGACATACAAGTCATGTGTCCAAGTCTTCAGGAAGACCTAAGCTTTACAGCAAAAGTGACAGGAAGTCGATACACCCACATTTGGCTGAACAGGCCTCAGTCATACACTCACAAAGTCTGCTTTTTGGTCAAGCCTTGTGACCTTCAGTGATCTTTAGCAAATTGTAGCTATTTGTTATAATGTGAACAGAGTAATGGCTCCAAAATTGCATTGTATGATCTGTGCGGGATACTGAATTGAGTCCCAGTGGTTTGGGGCCCCTACGTTGGTGGTCCAAACTACCTCCTGAACTTTGGGCTCAAATTTAGGTCACTTCCTGTTGGATTAGACATACAAGTCATGTGTCCAAGTCTTCAGGAAGACCTAAGCTTTACAGCAAAAGTGACAGGAAGTCGATACACCCACATTTGGCTGAACAGGCCTCAGTCATACACTCACAAAGTCTGCTTTTTGGTCAAGCCTTGTGACCTTCAGTGATCTTTAGCAAATTGTAGCTATTTGTTATAATGTGAACAGAGTAATGGCTCCAAAATTGCATTGTATGATCTGTGCGGGATACTGAATTGAGTCCCAGTGGTTTGGGGCCCCTACGTTGGTGGTCCAAACTACCTCCTGAACTTTGGGCTCAAATTTAGGTCACTTCCTGTTGGATTAGACATACAAGTCATGTGTCCAAGTCTTCAGGAAGACGTAAGCTTTACAGCAAAAGTGACAGGAAGTCGATACACCCACATTTGGCTGAACAGGCCTCAGTCATACACTCACAAAGTCTGCCTTTTAGTCAAGCCTTTGACCTTTCGTGATCCTAAGGAAATGGTAGCTTTTTATTATAATGTGAACAGAGTAATGGCTCCAAAGTGGCATCCTATGATCTTAATGGTGAATTTGTGAGTCTTCTGTTCAAGTTAGACATCGTTTGGAGCTGAAATCATTTTTTCTTACATTAAAGGATCTTAAGGGTATATGTTGGGTGCTATAGCCTTTATATACTGAGAAGGTGTTCCAAACGACCTCCTGAACTTTGGGCTCACATTTAGGTCACTTCCTGTTGGGACAGAAAGACAAGTCATGTGTCCTAGTCTTCAGGAAGACCTAAGCTTTACAGCAAAAGTGACAGGAAGTCGATACACCCACATTTGGCTGAACAGGCCTCAGTCATACACTCACAAAGTCTGCTTTTTGGTCAAGCCTTGTGACCGTCAGTGATCTTTAGCAAATTGTAGCTATTTGTTATAATGTGAACAGAGTAATGGCTCCAAAATTGCATTGTATGATCTGTGCGGGATACTGAATTGAGTCCCAGTGGTTTGGGGCCCCTACGTTGGTGGTCCAAACTACCTCCTGAACTTTGGGCTCAAATTTAGGTCACTTCCTGTTGGATTAGACATACAAGTCATGTGTCCAAGTCTTCAGGAAGACCTAAGCTTTACAGCAAAAGTGACAGGAAGTCGATACACCCACATTTGGCTGAACAGGCCTTAGTCATACACTCACAAAGTCTGCCTTTTAGTCAAGCCTTTGACCTTTTGTGATCCTTAGGAAATGGTAGCTTTTTATTATAATGTGAACAGAGTAATGGCTCCAAAGTGGCATCCTATGATCTTAATGGTGAATTTGTGAGTCTTCTGTTCAAGTTAGACAGCATTTGGAGCTGAAATCATTTTTTCTTACATTAAAGAATCTTAAGGGTAGATGTTGGGTGCTATAGCCTTTATATACTGAGAAGGTGGTCCAAACGACCTCCTGAACTTTGGGCTCACATTTAGGTCACTTCCTGTTGGGACAGAAAGACAAGTCATGTGTCCTAGTCTTCAGTTAGACCTAAGCTTTACAGCAAAAGTGACAGGAAGTCGATACACCCACATTTGGCTGAACAGGCCTCAGTCATACACTAACACCCACATTCGGCTGAACAGGCCTCAGTCATACACTCACAAAGTCTGCTTTTTAGTCAAGCCTTGTGACCTTCAGTGATCCTCAGCAAATTGTAGCTATTTGTTATAATGTGAACAGAGTAATGGCTCCAAAATTGCATTGTATGATCTGTGCGGGATACTGAATTGAGTCCCAGTGGTTTGGCGCCCCTATGTTGGTGGTCCAAACTACCTCCTGAACTTTGGGCTCAAGTTTAGGTCACTTCCTGTTGGACTAGATATACAAGTCATGTGTCCTAGTCTTCAGTTAGACCTAAGCTTTACAGCAAAAGTGACAGCAAGTCGATACACCCACATTTGGCTGAACAGGCCTCAGTCATACACTCACAAAGTCTGCTTTTTGGTCAAGCCTTGTGACCTTCAGTGATCTTTAGCAAATTGTAGCTATTTGTTATAATGTGAACAGAGTAATGGCTCCAAAATTGCATTGTATGATCTGTGCAGGATACTGAATTGAGTCCCAGTGGTTTGGGGCCCCTACGTTGGTGGTCCAAACTACCTCCTGAACTTTGGGCTCAAATTTAGGTCACTTCCTGTTGGATTAGACATACAAGTCATGTGTCCAAGTCTTCAGGAAGACCTAAGCTTTACAGCAAAAGTGACAGGAAGTCGATACACCCACATTTGGCTGAACAGGCCTCAGTCATACACTCACAAAGTCTGCTTTTTGGTCAAGCCTTGTGACCTTCAGTGATCTTTAGCAAATTGTAGCTATTTGTTATAATGTGAACAGAGTAATGGCTCCAAAATTGCATTGTATGATCTGTGCGGGATACTGAATTGAGTCCCAGTGGTTTGGGGCCCCTACGTTGGTGGTCCAAACTACCTCCTGAACTTTGGGCTCAAATTTAGGTCATTTCCTGTTGGATTAGACATACAAGTCATGTGTCCAAGTCTTCAGGAAGACCTAAGCTTTACAGCAAAAGTGACAGGAAGTCGATACACCCACATTTGGCTGAACAGGCCTCAGTCATACACTCACAAAGTCTGCCTTTTAGTCAAGCCTTTGACCTTTCGTGATCCTAAGGAAATGGTAGCTTTTTATTATAATGTGAACAGAGTAATGGCTCCAAAGTGGCATCCTATGATCTTAATGGTGAATTTGTGAGTCTTCTGTTCAAGTTAGACATTGTTTGGAGCTGAAATCATTTTTTCTTACATTAAAGGATCTTAAGGGTATATGTTGGGTGCTATAGCCTTTATATACTGAGAAGGTGGTCCAAACGACCTCCTGAACTTTGGGCTCACATTTAGGTCACTTCCTGTTGGGACAGAAAGACAAGTCATGTGTCCTAGTCTTCAGGAAGACCTAAGCTTTACAGCAAAAGTGACAGGAAGTCGATACACCCACATTTGGCTGAACAGGCCTCAGTCATACACTCACAAAGTCTGCTTTTTGGTCAAGCCTTGTGACCGTCAGTGATCTTTAGCAAATTGTAGCTATTTGTTATAATGTGAACAGAGTAATGGCTCCAAAATTGCATTGTATGATCTGTGCGGGATACTGAATTGAGTCCCAGTGGTTTGGGGCCCCTACGTTGGTGGTCCAAACTACCTCCTGAACTTTGGGCTCAAATTTAGGTCACTTCCTGTTGGATTAGACATACAAGTCATGTGTCCAAGTCTTCAGGAAGACCTAAGCTTTACAGCAAAAGTGACAGGAAGTCGATACACCCACATTTGGCTGAACAGGCCTCAGTCATACACTCACAAAGTCTGCTTTTTGGTCAAGCCTTGTGACCTTCAGTGATCTTTAGCAAATTGTAACTATTTGTTATAATGTGAACAGAGTAATGGCTCCAAAATTGCATTGTATGATCTGTGCGGGATACTAAATTGAGTCCCAGTGGTTTGGGGCCCCTACGTTGGTGGTCCAAACTACCTCCTGAACTTTGGGCTCAAATTTAGGTCACTTCCTGTTGGATTAGACATACAAGTCATGTGTCCAAGTCTTCAGGAAGACCTAAGCTTTACAGCAAAAGTGACAGGAAGTCGATACACCCACATTTGGCTGAACAGGCCTCAGTCATACACTCACAAAGTCTGCCTTTTAGTCAAGCCTTTGACCTTTCGTGATCCTAAGGAAATGGTAGCTTTTTATTATAATGTGAACAGAGTAATGGCTCCAAAGTGGCATCCTATGATCTTAATGGTGAATTTGTGAGTCTTCTGTTCGAGTTAGACATCGTTTGGAGCTGAAATCATTTTTTCTTACATTAAAGGATCTTAAGGGTATATGTTGGGTGCTATAGCCTTTATATACTGAGAAGGTGGTCCAAACGACCTCCTGAACTTTGGGCTCACATTTAGGTCACTTCCTGTTGGGACAGAAAGACAAGTCATGTGTCCTAGTCTTCAGGAAGACCTAAGCTTTACAGCAAAAGTGACAGGAAGTCGATACACCCACATTTGGCTGAACAGGCCTCAGTCATACACTCACAAAGTCTGCTTTTTGGTCAAGCCTTGTGACCGTCAGTGATCTTTAGCAAATTGTAGCTATTTGTTATAATGTGAACAGAGTAATGGCTCCAAAATTGCATTGTATGATCTGTGCGGGATACTGAATTGAGTCCCAGTGGTTTGGGGCCCCTACGTTGGTGGTCCAAACTACCTCCTGAACTTTGGGCTCAAATTTAGGTCACTTCCTGTTGGATTAGACATACAAGTCATGTGTCCAAGTCTTCAGGAAGACCTAAGCCTTACAGCAAAAGTGACAGGAAGTCGATACACCCACATTTGGCTGAACAGGCCTCAGTCATACACTCACAAAGTCTGCTTTTTGGTCAAGCCTTGTGACCTTCAGTGATCTTTAGCAAATTGTAACTATTTGTTATAATGTGAACAGAGTAATGGCTCCAAAATTGCATTGTATGATCTGTGCGGGATACTGAATTGAGTCCCAGTGGTTTGGGGCCCCTACGTTGGTGGTCCAAACTACCTCCTGAACTTTGGGCTCAAATTTAGGTCACTTCCTGTTGGATTAGACATACAAGTCATGTGTCCAAGTCTTCAGGAAGACCTAAGCTTTACAGCAAAAGTGACAGGAAGTCGATACACCCACATTTGGCTGAACAGGCCTCAGTCATACACTCACAAAGTCTGCCTTTTAGTCAAGCCTTTGACCTTTCGTGATCCTAAGGAAATGGTAGCTTTTTATTATAATGTGAACAGAGTAATGGCTCCAAAGTGGCATCCTATGATCTTAATGGTGAATTTGTGAGTCTTCTGTTCAAGTTAGACATCGTTTGGAGCTGAAATCATTTTTTCTTACATTAAAGGATCTTAAGGGTATATGTTGGGTGCTATAGCCTTTATATACTGAGAAGGTGGTCCAAACGACCTCCTGAACTTTGGGCTCACATTTAGGTCACTTCCTGTTGGGACAGAAAGACAAGTCATGTGTCCTAGTCTTCAGGAAGACCTAAGCTTTACAGCAAAAGTGACAGGAAGTCGATACACCCACATTTGGCTGAACAGGCCTCAGTCATACACTAACACCCACATTCGGCTGAACAGGCCTCAGTCATACACTCACAAAGTCTGCTTTTTAGTCAAGCCTTGTGACCTTCAGTGATCCTCAGCAAATTGTAGCTATTTGTTACAATGTGAACAGAGTAATGGCTCCAAAATTGCATTGTATGATCTGTGCGGGATACTGAATTGAGTCCCAGTGGTTTGGCGCCCCTATGTTGGTGGTCCAAACTACCTCCTGAACTTTGGGCTCAAGTTTAGGTCACTTCCTGTTGGACTAGATATACAAGTCATGTGTCCTAGTCTTCAGTTAGACCTAAGCTTTACAGCAAAAGTGACAGCAAGTCGATACACCCACATTTGGCTGAACAGGCTTCAGTCATACACTCACAAAGTCTGCTTTTTGGTCAAGCCTTGTGACCTTCAGTGATCTTTAGCAAATTGTAATAATTTGTTATAATGTGAACATAGTAATGGCTTCAAAATTGCATTGTATGATCTGTGCGGGATTCTGAATTGAGTCCCAGTGGTTTGGGGCCCCTACGTCGCCCCTGAAAAGACCTAGGCCAGGGAAGGTCCTAGAACGTTCTGCTTCAGTATTAAACATGAAAGAGTGTGTGTGAGTCTTCTGTTCAAGTTTGACAGCATTTGGAGCTGAAATCATTTTTTCTTACATTAAAGAATCTTAAGGGTAGATGTTGGGTGCTATAGCCTTTATATACTGAGAAGGTGGTCCAAACGACCTCCTGAACTTTGGGCTCACATTTAGGTCACTTCCTGTTGGGACAGAAAGACAAGTCATGTGTCCTAGTCTTCAGTTAGACCTAAGCTTTACAGCAAAAGTGACAGGAATTCGATACACCCACATTTGGCTGAACAGGCCTCAGTCATACACTCACACCCACATTTGGCTGAACAGGCCTAAGTCATACACTCACAATGTCTGCTTTTTGGTCAAGCCTTGTGACCTTCAGTGATCTTTAGCAAATTGTAACTCTTTGTTATAATGTGAACAGATAAATGGCTCCATAATTGCATTGTATGATCTGTGCGGGATACTGAATTGAGTCCCAGTGGTTTGGCGCACCTACGTTGGTGGTCCAAACTACCTCCTGAACTTTGGGCTCAAATTTAGGTCACTTCCTGTTGGATTACACATACAAGTCATGTGTCCAAGTCTTCAGGAAGACCTAAGCTTTACAGCAAAAGTGACAGGACGTCGATACACCCACATTTGGCTGAACAGGCCTTAGTCATACACTCACAAAGTCTGCCTTTTAGTCAAGCCTTTGACCTTTCATGATCCTAAGGAAATGGTAGCTTTTTATTATAATGTGAACAGAGTAATGGCTCCAAAGTGGCATCCTATGATCTTAATGGTGAATTTGTGAGTCTTCTGTTCAAGTTAGACATCGTTTGGAGCTGAAATCATTTTTTCTTACATTAAAGGATCTTAAGGGTATATGTTGGGTGCTATAGCCTTTATATACTGAGAAGGTGGTCCAAACGACCTCCTGAACTTTGGGCTCACATTTAGGTCACTTCCTGTTGGGACAGAAAGACAAGTCATGTGTCCTAGTCTTCAGGAAGACCTAAGCTTTACAGCAAAAGTGACAGGAAGTCGATACACTCACATTTGGCTGAACAGGCCTCAGTCATACACTCAAAAAGTCTGCTTTTTGGTCAAGCCTTGTGACCTTCAGTGATCTTTAGCAAATTGTAGCTATTTGTTATAATGTGAACAGAGTAATGGCTCCAAAATTGCATTGTATGATCTGTGCGGGATACTGAATTGAGTCCCAGTGGTTTGGGGCCCCTACGTTGGTGGTCCAAACGACCTCCTGAACTTTGGGCTCACATTTAGGTCACTTCCTGTTGGGACAGAAAGACAAGTCATGTGTCCTAGTCTTCAGGAAGACCTAAGCTTTACAGCAAAAGTGACAGGAAGTCGATACACTCACATTTGGCTGAACAGGCCTCAGTCATACACTCACAAAGTCTGCTTTTTGGTCAAGCCTTGTGACCTTCAGTGATCTTTAGCAAATTGTAGCTATTTGTTATAATGTGAACAGAGTAATGGCTCCAAAATTGCATTGTATGATCTGTGCGGGATACTGAATTGAGTCCCAGTGGTTTGGGGCCCCTACGTTGGTGGTCCAAACTACCTCCTGAACTTTGGGCTCAAATTTAGGTCACTTCCTGTTGGATTAGACATACAAGTCATGTGTCCAAGTCTTCAGGAAGACCTAAGCTTTACAGCAAAAGTGACAGGAAGTCGATACACCCACATTTGGCTGAACAGGCCTCAGTCATACACTCACAAAGTCTGCTGTTTGGTCAAGCCTTGTGACCTTCGGTGATCTTTAGCAAATTGTAGCTATTTGTTATAATGTGAACAGAGTAATGGCTCCAAAATTGCATTGTATGATCTGTGCGGGATACTGAATTGAGTCCCAGTGGTTTGGGGCCCCTACGTTGGTGGTCCAAACTACCTCCTGAACTTTGGGCTCAAATTTAGGTCACTTCCTGTTGGATTAGACATACAAGTCATGTGTCCAAGTCTTCAGGAAGACCTAAGCTTTACAGCAAAAGTGACAGGAAGTTGATACACCCACATTAGGCTGAACAGGCCTCAGTCATACACTCACAAAGTCTGCCTTTTAGTCAAGCCTTTGACCTTTCGTGATCCTAAGGAAATGGTAGCTTTTTATTATAATGTGAACAGAGTAATGGCTCCAAAGTGGCATCCTATGATCTTAATGCTGAATTTGTGAGTCTTCTGTTCGATTTAGACATCGTCTGGAGCTGAAATCATTTTTTCTTACATTAAAGGATCTTAAGGGTATATGTTGGGTGCTATAGCCTTTATATACTGAGAAGGTGGTCCAAACGACCTCCTGAACTTTGGGCTCACATTTAGGTCACTTCCTGTTGGGACAGAAAGACAAGTCATGTGTCCTAGTCTTCAGGAAGACCTAAGCTTTACAGCAAAAGTGACAGGAAGTCGATACACCCACATTTGGCTGAACAGGCCTCAGTCATACACTCACAAAGTCTGCTTTTTGGTCAAGCCTTGTGACCGTCAGTGATCTTTAGCAAATTGTAGCTATTTGTTATAATGTGAACAGAGTAATGGCTCCAAAATTGCATTGTATGATCTGTGCGGGATACTGAATTGAGTCCCAGTGGTTTGGGGCCCCTACGTTGGTGGTCCAAACTACCTCCTGAACTTTGGGCTCAAATTTAGGTCACTTCCTGTTGGATTAGACATACAAGTCATGTGTCCAAGTCTTCAGGAAGACCTAAGCTTTACAGCAAAAGTGACAGGAAGTCGATACACCCACATTTGGCTGAACAGGCCTCAGTCATACACTCACAAAGTCTGCTTTTTGGTCAAGCCTTGTGACCTTCAGTGATCTTTAGCAAATTGTAGCTATTTGTTATAATGTGAACAGAGTAATGGCTCCAAAATTGCATTGTATGATCTGTGCGGGATACTGAATTGAGTCCCAGTGGTTTGGGGCCCCTACGTTGGTGGTCCAAACTACCTCCTGAACTTTGGGCTCAAATTTAGGTCACTTCCTGTTGGATTAGACATACAAGTCATGTGTCCAAGTCTTCAGGAAGACCTAAGCTTTACAGCAAAAGTGACAGGAAGTCGATACACCCACATTTGGCTGAACAGGCCTCAGTCATACACTCACAAAGTCTGCCTTTTAGTCAAGCCTTTGACCTTTCGTGATCCTAAGGAAATGGTAGCTTTTTATTATAATGTGAACAGAGTAATGGCTCCAAAGTGGCATCCTATGATCTTAATGGTGAATTTGTGAGTCTTCTGTTCGAGTTAGACATCGTTTGGAGCTGAAATCATTTTTTCTTACATTAAAGGATCTTAAGGGTATATGTTGGGTGCTATAGCCTTTATATACTGAGAAGGTGGTCCAAACGACCTCCTGAACTTTGGGCTCACATTTAGGTCACTTCCTGTTGGGACAGAAAGACAAGTCATGTGTCCTAGTCTTCAGGAAGACCTAAGCTTTACAGCAAAAGTGACAGGAAGTCGATACACCCACATTTGGCTGAACAGGCCTCAGTCATACACTCACAAAGTCTGCTTTTTGGTCAAGCCTTGTGACCGTCAGTGATCTTTAGCAAATTGTAGCTATTTGTTATAATGTGAACAGAGTAATGGCTCCAAAATTGCATTGTATGATCTGTGCGGGATACTGAATTGAGTCCCAGTGGTTTGGGGCCCCTACGTTGGTGGTCCAAACTACCTCCTGAACTTTGGGCTCAAATTTAGGTCACTTCCTGTTGGATTAGACATACAAGTCATGTGTCCAAGTCTTCAGGAAGACCTAAGCTTTACAGCAAAAGTGACAGGAAGTCGATACACCCACATTTGGCTGAACAGGCCTCAGTCATACACTCACAAAGTCTGCTTTTTGGTCAAGCCTTGTGACCTTCAGTGATCTTTAGCAAATTGTAGCTATTTGTTATAATGTGAACAGAGTAATGGCTCCAAAATTGCATTGTATGATCTGTGCGGGATACTGAATTGAGTCCCAGTGGTTTGGGGCCCCTACGTTGGTGGTCCAAACTACCTCCTGAACTTTGGGCTCAAATTTAGGTCACTTTCTGTTGGATTAGACATACAAGTCATGTGTCCAAGTCTTCAGGAAGACCTAAGCTTTACAGCAAAAGTGACAGGAAGTCGATACACCCACATTTGGCTGAACAGGCCTCAGTCATACACTCACAAAGTCTGCCTTTTAGTCAAGCCTTTGACCTTTCGTGATCCTAAGGAAATGGTAGCTTTTTATTATAATGTGAACAGAGTAATGGCTCCAAAGTGGCATCCTATGATCTTAATGGTGAATTTGTGAGTCTTCTGTTCAAGTTAGACATCGTTTGGAGCTGAAATCATTTTTTCTTACATTAAAGGATCTTAAGGGTATATGTTGGGTGCTATAGCCTTTATATACTGAGAAGGTGGTCCAAACGACCTCCTGAACTTTGGGCTCACATTTAGGTCACTTCCTGTTGGGACAGAAAGACAAGTCATGTGTCCTAGTCTTCAGGAAGACCTAAGCTTTACAGCAAAAGTGACAGGAAGTCGATACACCCACATTTGGCTGAACAGGCCTCAGTCATACACTCATAAAGTCTGCTTTTTGGTCAAGCCTTGTGACCGTCAGTGATCTTTAGCAAATTGTAGCTATTTGTTATAATGTGAACAGAGTAATGGCTCCAAAATTGCATTGTATGATCTGTGCGGGATACTGAATTGAGTCCCAGTGGTTTGGGGCCCCTACGTTGGTGGTCCAAACTACCTCCTGAACTTTGGGCTCAAATTTAGGTCACTTCCTGTTGGATTAGACATACAAGTCATGTGTCCAAGTCTTCAGGAAGACCTAAGCCTTACAGCAAAAGTGACAGGAAGTCGATACACCCACATTTGGCTGAACAGGCCTCAGTCATACACTCACAAAGTCTGCTTTTTGGTCAAGCCTTGTGACCTTCAGTGATCTTTAGCAAATTGTAGCTATTTGTTATAATGTGAACAGAGTAATGGCTCCAAAATTGCATTGTATGATCTGTGCGGGATACTGAATTGAGTCCCAGTGGTTTGGGGCCCCTACGTTGGTGGTCCAAACTACCTCCTGAACTTTGGGCTCAAATTTAGGTCACTTCCTGTTGGATTAGACATACAAGTCATGTGTCCAAGTCCTCAGGAAGACCTAAGCTTTACAGCAAAAGTGACAGGAAGTCGATACACCCACATTTGGCTGAACAGGCCTCAGTCATACACTCACAAAGTCTGCCTTTTAGTCAAGCCTTTGACCTTTCGTGATCCTAAGGAAATGGTAGCTTTTTATTATAATGTGAACAGAGTAATGGCTCCAAAGTGGCATCCTATGATCTTAATGGTGAATTTGTGAGTCTTCTGTTCGAGTTAGACATCGTTTGGAGCTGAAATCATTTTTTCTTACATTAAAGGATCTTAAGGGTATATGTTGGGTGCTATAGCCTTTATATACTGAGAAGGTGGTCCAAACGACCTCCTGAACTTTGGGCTCACATTTAGGTCACTTCCTGTTGGGACAGAAAGACAAGTCATGTGTCCTAGTCTTCAGTTAGACCTAAGCTTTACAGCAAAAGTGACAGGAAGTCGATACACCCACATTTGGCTGAACAGGCCTCAGTCATACACTCACAAAGTCTGCTTTTTGGTCAAGTCTTGTGAACGTCAGTGATCTTTAGCAAATTGTAGCTATTTCTTATAATGTGAACAGAGTAATGGCTCCAAAATTGCATTGTATGATCTGTGCGGGATACTGAATTGAGTCCCAGTGGTTTGGGGCCCCTACGTTGGTGGTCCAAACTACCTCCTGAACTTTGGGCTCAAATTTAGGTCACTTCCTGTTGGATTAGACATACAAGTCATGTGTCCAAGTCTTCAGGAAGACCTAAGCTTTACAGCAAAAGTGACAGGAAGTCGATACACCCACATTTGGCTGAACAGGCCTCAGTCATACACTCACAAAGTCTGCTTTTTGGTCAAGCCTTGTGACCTTCAGTGATCTTTAGCAAATTGTAGCTATTTGTTATAATGTGAACAGAGTAATGGCTCCAAAATTGCATTGTATGATCTGTGCGGGATACTGAATTGAGTCCCAGTGGTTTGGGGCCCCTACGTTGGTGGTCCAAACTACCTCCTGAACTTTGGGCTCAAATTTAGGTCACTTCCTGTTGGATTAGACATACAAGTCATGTGTCCAAGTCTTCAGGAAGACCTAAGCTTTACAGCAAAAGTGACAGGAAGTCGATACACCCACATTTGGCTGAACAGGCCTCAGTCATACACTCACAAAGTCTGCTTTTTGGTCAAGCCTTGTGACCTTCAGTGATCTTTAGCAAATTGTAGCTATTTGTTATAATGTGAACAGAGTAATGGCTCCAAAATTGCATTGTATGATCTGTGCGGGATACTGAATTGAGTCCCAGTGGTTTGGGGCCCCTACGTTGGTGGTCCAAACTACCTCCTGAACTTTGGGCTCAAATTTAGGTCACTTTCTGTTGGATTAGACATACAAGTCATGTGTCCAAGTCTTCAGGAAGACCTAAGCTTTACAGCAAAAGTGACAGGAAGTCGATACACCCACATTTGGCTGAACAGGCCTCAGTCATACACTCACAAAGTCTGCCTTTTAGTCAAGCCTTTGACCTTTCGTGATCCTAAGGAAATGGTAGCTTTTTATTATAATGTGAACAGAGTAATGGCTCCAAAGTGGCATCCTATGATCTTAATGGTGAATTTGTGAGTCTTCTGTTCAAGTTAGACATCGTTTGGAGCTGAAATCATTTTTTCTTACATTAAAGGATCTTAAGGGTATATGTTGGGTGCTATAGCCTTTATATACTGAGAAGGTGGTCCAAACGACCTCCTGAACTTTGGGCTCACATTTAGGTCACTTCCTGTTGGGACAGAAAGACAAGTCATGTGTCCTAGTCTTCAGGAAGACCTAAGCTTTACAGCAAAAGTGACAGGAAGTCGATACACCCACATTTGGCTGAACAGGCCTCAGTCATACACTCACAAAGTCTGCTTTTTGGTCAAGCCTTGTGACCGTCAGTGATCTTTAGCAAATTGTAGCTATTTGTTATAATGTGAACAGAGTAATGGCTCCAAAATTGCATTGTATGATCTGTGCGGGATACTGAATTGAGTCCCAGTGGTTTGGGGCCCCTACGTTGGTGGTCCAAACTACCTCCTGAACTTTGGGCTCAAATTTAGGTCACTTCCTGTTGGATTAGACATACAAGTCATGTGTCCAAGTCTTCAGGAAGACCTAAGCTTTACAGCAAAAGTGACAGGAAGTCGATACACCCACATTTGGCTGAACAGGCCTCAGTCATACACTCACAAAGTCTGCTTTTTGGTCAAGCCTTGTGACCGTCAGTGATCTTTAGCAAATTGTAGCTATTTGTTATAATGTGAACAGAGTAATGGCTCCAAAATTGCATTGTATGATCTGTGCGGGATACTGAATTGAGTCCCAGTGGTTTGGGGCCCCTACGTTGGTGGTCCAAACTACCTCCTGAACTTTGGGCTCAAATTTAGGTCACTTCCTGTTGGATTAGACATACAAGTCATGTGTCCAAGTCTTCAGGAAGACCTAAGCTTTACAGCAAAAGTGACAGGAAGTCGATACACCCACATTTGGCTGAACAGGCCTCAGTCATACACTCACAAAGTCTGCCTTTTAGTCAAGCCTTTGACCTTTCGTGATCCTAAGGAAATGGTAGCTTTTTATTATAATGTGAACAGAGTAATGGCTCCAAAGTGGCATCCTATGATCTTAATGGTGAATTTGTGAGTCTTCTGTTCAAGTTAGACATCGTTTGGAGCTGAAATCATTTTTTCTTACATTAAAGGATCTTAAGGGTATATGTTGGGTGCTATAGCCTTTATATACTGAGAAGGTGGTCCAAACGACCTCCTGAACTTTGGGCTCACATTTAGGTCACTTCCTGTTGGGACAGAAAGACAAGTCATGTGTCCTAGTCTTCAGTTAGACCTAAGCTTTACAGCAAAAGTGACAGGAAGTCGATACACCCACATTTGGCTGAACAGGCCTCAGTCATACACTCACAAAGTCTGCTTTTTGGTCAAGTCTTGTGAACGTCAGTGATCTTTAGCAAATTGTAGCTATTTCTTATAATGTGAACAGAGTAATGGCTCCAAAATTGCATTGTATGATCTGTGCGGGATACTGAATTGAGTCCCAGTGGTTTGGGGCCCCTACGTTGGTGGTCCAAACTACCTCCTGAACTTTGGGCTCAAATTTAGGTCACTTCCTGTTGGATTAGACATACAAGTCATGTGTCCAAGTCTTCAGGAAGACCTAAGCTTTACAGCAAAAGTGACAGGAAGTCGATACACCCACATTTGGCTGAACAGGCCTCAGTCATACACTCACAAAGTCTGCTTTTTGGTCAAGCCTTGTGACCTTCAGTGATCTTTAGCAAATTGTAGCTATTTGTTATAATGTGAACAGAGTAATGGCTCCAAAATTGCATTGTATGATCTGTGCGGGATACTGAATTGAGTCCCAGTGGTTTGGGGCCCCTACGTTGGTGGTCCAAACTACCTCCTGAACTTTGGGCTCAAATTTAGGTCACTTCCTGTTGGATTAGACATACAAGTCATGTGTCCAAGTCTTCAGGAAGACCTAAGCTTTACAGCAAAAGTGACAGGAAGTCGATACACCCACATTTGGCTGAACAGGCCTCAGTCATACACTCACAAAGTCTGCTTTTTGGTCAAGCCTTGTGACCTTCAGTGATCTTTAGCAAATTGTAGCTATTTGTTATAATGTGAACAGAGTAATGGCTCCAAAATTGCATTGTATGATCTGTGCGGGATACTGAATTGAGTCCCAGTGGTTTGGGGCCCCTACGTTGGTGGTCCAAACTACCTCCTGAACTTTGGGCTCAAATTTAGGTCACTTTCTGTTGGATTAGACATACAAGTCATGTGTCCAAGTCTTCAGGAAGACCTAAGCTTTACAGCAAAAGTGACAGGAAGTCGATACACCCACATTTGGCTGAACAGGCCTCAGTCATACACTCACAAAGTCTGCCTTTTAGTCAAGCCTTTGACCTTTCGTGATCCTAAGGAAATGGTAGCTTTTTATTATAATGTGAACAGAGTAATGGCTCCAAAGTGGCATCCTATGATCTTAATGGTGAATTTGTGAGTCTTCTGTTCAAGTTAGACATCGTTTGGAGCTGAAATCATTTTTTCTTACATTAAAGGATCTTAAGGGTATATGTTGGGTGCTATAGCCTTTATATACTGAGAAGGTGGTCCAAACGACCTCCTGAACTTTGGGCTCACATTTAGGTCACTTCCTGTTGGGACAGAAAGACAAGTCATGTGTCCTAGTCTTCAGGAAGACCTAAGCTTTACAGCAAAAGTGACAGGAAGTCGATACACCCACATTTGGCTGAACAGGCCTCAGTCATACACTCACAAAGTCTGCTTTTTGGTCAAGCCTTGTGACCGTCAGTGATCTTTAGCAAATTGTAGCTATTTGTTATAATGTGAACAGAGTAATGGCTCCAAAATTGCATTGTATGATCTGTGCGGGATACTGAATTGAGTCCCAGTGGTTTGGGGCCCCTACGTTGGTGGTCCAAACTACCTCCTGAACTTTGGGCTCAAATTTAGGTCACTTCCTGTTGGATTAGACATACAAGTCATGTGTCCAAGTCTTCAGGAAGACCTAAGCTTTACAGCAAAAGTGACAGGAAGTCGATACACCCACATTTGGCTGAACAGGCCTCAGTCATACACTCACAAAGTCTGCTTTTTGGTCAAGCCTTGTGACCGTCAGTGATCTTTAGCAAATTGTAGCTATTTGTTATAATGTGAACAGAGTAATGGCTCCAAAATTGCATTGTATGATCTGTGCGGGATACTGAATTGAGTCCCAGTGGTTTGGGGCCCCTACGTTGGTGGTCCAAACTACCTCCTGAACTTTGGGCTCAAATTTAGGTCACTTCCTGTTGGATTAGACATACAAGTCATGTGTCCAAGTCTTCAGGAAGACCTAAGCTTTACAGCAAAAGTGACAGGAAGTCGATACACCCACATTTGGCTGAACAGGCCTCAGTCATACACTCACAAAGTCTGCCTTTTAGTCAAGCCTTTGACCTTTCGTGATCCTAAGGAAATGGTAGCTTTTTATTATAATGTGAACAGAGTAATGGCTCCAAAGTGGCATCCTATGATCTTAATGGTGAATTTGTGAGTCTTCTGTTCAAGTTAGACATCGTTTGGAGCTGAAATCATTTTTTCTTACATTAAAGGATCTTAAGGGTATATGTTGGGTGCTATAGCCTTTATATACTGAGAAGGTGGTCCAAACGACCTCCTGAACTTTGGGCTCACATTTAGGTCACTTCCTGTTGGGACAGAAAGACAAGTCATGTGTCCTAGTCTTCAGTTAGACCTAAGCTTTACAGCAAAAGTGACAGGAATTCGATACACCCACATTTGGCTGAACAGGCCTCAGTCATACACTCACAAAGTCTGCTTTTTGGTCAAGCCTTGTGACCTTCAGTGATCTTTAGCAAATTGTAGCTATTTGTTATAATGTGAACAGAGTAATGGCTCCAAAATTGCATTGTATGATCTGTGCGGGATACTGAATTGAGTCCCAGTGGTTTGGGGCCCCTACGTTGGTGGTCCAAACTACCTCCTGAACTTTGGGCTCAAATTTAGGTCACTTCCGGTTGGATTAGACATACAAGTCATGTGTCCAAGTCTTCAGGAAGACCTAAGCTTTACAGCAAAAGTGACAGGAAGTCGATACACCCACATTTGGCTGAACAGGCCTTAGTCATACACTCACAAAGTCTGCTTTTTGGTCAAGCCTTTGACCTTTCGTGATCCTTAGGAAATGGTAGCTTTTTATTATAATTTGAACAGAGTAATGGCTCCAAAGTGGCATCCTATGATCTTAATGGTGAATTTGTGAGTCTTCTGTTCAAGTTAGACAGCATTTGGAGTTGAAATCATTTTTTCTTACATTAAAGAATCTTAAGGGTAGATGTTGGGTGCTATAGCCTTTATATACTGAGAAGGTGGTCCAAACGACCTCCTGAACTTTGGGCTCACATTTAGGTCACTTCCTGTTGGGACAGAAAGACAAGTCATGTGTCCTAGTCTTCAGTTAGACCTAAGCTTTACAGCAAACGTGACAGGAAGTCGATACACCCACATTTGGCTGAACAGGCCTCAGTCATACACTAACACCCACATTCGGCTGAACAGGCCTCAGTCATACACTCACAAAGTCTGCTTTTTAGTCAAGCCTTGTGACCTTCAGTGATCCTCAGCAAATTGTAGCTATTTGTTATAATGTGAACAGAGTAATGGCTCCAAAATTGCATTGTATGATCTGTGCGGGATACTGAATTGAGTCCCAGTGGTTTGGCGCCCCTATGTTGGTGGTCCAAACTACCTCCTGAACTTTGGGCTCAAGTTTAGGTCACTTGCTGTTGGACTAGATATACAAGTCATGTGTCCTAGTCTTCAGTTAGACCTAAGCTTTACAGCAAAAGTGACAGCAAGTCGATACACCCACATTTGGCTGAACAGGCCTCAGTCATACACTAACACCCACATTCGGCTGAACAGGCCTCAGTCATACACTCACAAAGTCTGCTTTTTAGTCAAGCCTTGTGACCTTCAGTGATCCTCAGCAAATTGTAGCTATTTGTTATAATGTGAACAGAGTAATGGCTCCAAAATTGCATTGTATGATCTGTGCGGGATACTGAATTGAGTCCCAGTGGTTTGGCGCCCCTATGTTGGTGGTCCAAACTACCTCCTGAACTTTGGGCTCAAGTTTAGGTCACTTCCTGTTGGACTAGATATACAAGTCATGTGTCCTAGTCTTCAGTTAGACCTAAGCTTTACAGCAAAAGTGACAGCAAGTCGATACACCCACATTTGGCTGAACAGGCTTCAGTCATACACTCACAAAGTCTGCTTTTTGGTCAAGCCTTGTGACCTTCAGTGATCTTTAGCAAATTGTAATAATTTGTTATAATGTGAACAGAGTAATGGCTTCAAAATTGCATTGTATGATCTGTGCGGGATTCTGAATTGAGTCCCAGTGGTTTGGGGCCCCTACGTCGCCCCTGAAAAGACCTAGGCCAGGGAAGGTCCTAGAACGTTCTGCGTCAGTATTAAACATGAAAGAGTGTGTGTGAGTCTTCTGTTCAAGTTTGACAGCATTTGGAGCTGAAATCATTTTTTCTTACATTAAAGAATCTTAAGGGTAGATGTTGGGTGCTATAGCCTTTATATACTGAGAAGGTGGTCCAAACGACCTCCTGAACTTTGGGCTCACATTTAGGTCACTTCCTGTTGGGACAGAAAGACAAGTCATGTGTCCTAGTCTTCAGTTAGACCTAAGCTTTACAGCAAAAGTGACAGGAATTCGATACACCCACATTTGGCTGAACAGGCCTCAGTCATACACTCACACCCACATTTGGCTGAACAGGCCTAAGTCATACACTCACAATGTCTGCTTTTTGGTCAAGCCTTGTGACCTTCAGTGATCTTTAGCAAATTGTAACTCTTTGTTATAATGTGAACAGATAAATGGCTCCATAATTGCATTGTATGATCTGTGCGGGATACTGAATTGAGTCCCAGTGGTTTGGCGCCCCTACGTTGGTGGTCCAAACTACCTCCTGAACTTTGGGCTCAAATTTAGGTCACTTCCTGCTGGATTAGACATACAAGTCATGTGTCCAAGTCTTCAGGAAGACCTAAGCTTTACAGCAAAAGTGACAGGAAGTCGATACACCCACATTTGGCTGAACAGGCCTTAGTCATACACTCACAAAGTCTGCCTTTTAGTCAAGCCTTTGACCTTTCGTGATCCTTAGGAAATGGTAGATTTTTATTATAATGTGAACAGAGTAATGGCTCCAAAGTGGCATCCTATGATCTTAATGGTGAATTTGTGAGTCTTCTGTTTAAGTGAGACAGCATTTGGAGCTGGAATCATTTTTTCTTACATTAAAGGTTCTTAAGGGTAGATGTTGGGTGCTATAGCAGTTATATACTGACAAGATGGCCCAAACGACCTCCTGAACTTTGGGCTCACATTTAGGTCACTTCCTGTTGGGACAGAAAGACAAGTCATGTGTCCCAGTCTTCAGGAAGACCTAAGCTTTACAGCAAAAGTGACAGGAAGTCGATACACCCACATTTGGCTGAACAGGCCTCAGTCATACACTCACAAAGTCTGCTTTTTGGTCAAGCCTTGTGACCGTCAGTGATCTTTAGCAAATTGTAGCTATTTGTTATAATGTGAACAGAGTAATGGCTCCAAAATTGCATTGTATGATCTGTGCGGGATACTGAATTGAGTCCCAGTGGTTTGGGGCCCCTACGTTGGTGGTCCAAACTACCTCCTGAACTTTGGGCTCAAATTTAGGTCACTTCCTGTTGGATTAGACATACAAGTCATGTGTCCAAGTCTTCAGGAAGACCTAAGCTTTACAGCAAAAGTGACAGGAAGTCGATACACCCACATTTGGCTGAACAGGCCTCAGTCATACACTCACAAAGTCTGCTTTTTGGTCAAGCCTTGTGACCTTCAGTGATCTTTAGCAAATTGTAGCTATTTGTTATAATGTGAACAGAGTAATGGCTCCAAAATGGCATTGTATGATCTGTGCGGGATACTGAATTGAGTCCCAGTGGTTTGGGGCCCCTACGTTGGTGGTCCAAACTACCTCCTGAACTTTGGGCTCAAATTTAGGTCACTTCCTGTTGGATTAGACATACAAGTCATGTGTCCAAGTCTTCAGGAAGACCTAAGCTTTACAGCAAAAGTGACAGGAAGTCGATACACCCACATTTGGCTGAACAGGCCTTAGTCATACACTCACAAAGACTGCCTTATAGTCAAGCCTTTGACCTTTCGTGATCCTTAGGAAATGGTAGCTTTTTATTATAATGTGAACAGAGTAATGGCTCCAAAGTGGCATCCTATGATCTTAATGGTGAATTTGTGAGTCTTCTGTTCAAGTGAGACAGCATTTGGAGCTGGAATCATTTTTTCTTACATTAAAGGATCTTAAGGGTAGATGTTGGGTGCTATAGCAGTTATATACTGACAAGATGGCCCAAACGACCTCCTGAACTTTGGGCTCACATTTAGGTCACTTCCTGTTGGGACAGAAAGACAAGTCATGTGTCCCAGTCTTCAGGAAGACCTAAGCTTTACAGCAAAAGTGACAGGAAGTCGATACACCCACATTTGGCTGAACAGGCCTCAGTCATACACTCACAAAGTCTGCTTTTTAGTCAAGCCTTGTGGCCTTCAGTGATCTTTAGCAAATTGTAGCTATTTGTTATAATGTGGACAGAGTAATGGCTCCAAAATTGCATTGTATGATCTGTGAGTGATATTGAATTGAGTCCCATTGGTTTGGGGCCCCTACGTTGGTGTTCCAAACCACCTCCTGAACTTTGGGCTTAAGTTTAGGTCACTTCCTGTTGGATTAGACATACAAGTCATGTGTCCTAGTCTTCAGGAAGACCTAAGCTTTACAGCAAAAGTGACAGCAAGTCGATAAACCCACATTTGGCTGAAAAGGCCTCAGTCATACACTCACAAAGTCTGCTTTTTGGTCAAGCCTTTTGACCTTCAGTGATCTTTAGCAAATTGTAGCTATTTGTTGTAATGTGAACAGAGTAATGGCTCCAAAATTGCATTCTATGATCCGTGCTGGATACTAAATTTACCCCCAGTGGTTTGGCGCCCCTACGTTGGTGTTCCAAACAACCTCCTGAACTTTGGGCTTAAGTTTAGGTCACTTCCTGTTGGATTAGACATACAAGTTATCTGTTCTAGTCTTCAGGAAGACCTAAGCTTTACAGCAAAAGTGACAGCAAGTCGATACACCCACATTTGGCTGAAAAGGCCTCAGTCATACACTCACAAAGTCTGCTTTTTGGTCAAGCCTTTTGACCTTCAGTGATCTTTAGCAAATTGTAGCTATTTGTTATAATGTGAACAGAGTAATGGCTCCAAAATTGCATTGTATGATCTGTGAGTGATATTGAATTGAGTCCCAGTGGTTTGGGGTCCCTACGTTGGTGGTCCAAACTACCTCCTGAACTTTGGGCTTAAGTTTAGGTCACTTCCTGTTGGATTAGACATACAAGTCATGTGTCCTAGTCTTCAGGAAGACCTAAGCTTTACAGCAGAAGTGACAGCAAGTCGATACACCCACATTTGGCTGAACAGGCCTCAGTCATACACTCACAAATTCTGGCTTTTAGTCAAGCCTTGTGACCTTCGGTGATCTTTAGCAAATTGTAGCTATTTGTTATAATGTGAACAGAGTAATGGCTCCAAAATCACATTGTATGATCCGTGCTGGATACTAAATTGACCCCCAGTGGTTTGGCGCCCCTACGTTGGTGTTCCAAACTACCTCCTGAACTTTGGGCTTAAGTTTAGGTCAAGTCCTGTTGGATTAGACATACAAGTCATGTGTCCAAGTCTTCAGGAAGACCTAAGCTTTACAGCAAAAGTGACAGGAATTCGATACACCCACATTTGGCTGAACAGGCCTCAGTCATACACTCACAAATTCTGGCTTTTAGTCAAGCCTTGTGACCTTCGTTGATCTTTAGGAAATTGTAGCTTTTTATTATAATATGAACAGAGTAATGGCTCCAAAGTGGCATCCTATGATCTTAATGGTGAATTTGTGAGTCTTCTGTTCAAGTTAGACAGCATTTGGAGCTGGAATCATTTTTTCTTACATTAAAGGATCTTAAGGGTAGATGTTGGGTGCTATAGCCGTTATATACTGACAAGATGGCCCAAACGACCTCCTGAACTTTGGGCTCACATTTAGGTCACTTCCTGTTGGGACAGAAAGACAAGTCATGTGTCCCAGTCTTCAGGAAGACCTCAGCTTTACAGCGAAAGTGACAGGAAGTCTATACACCCACATTTGGCTGAACAGGCCTCAGTCATACACTCACACCCACATTTGGCTGAACAGGCCTCAGTCATACACTCACAAAGTCTGCTTTTTAGTCAAGCCTTGTGGCCTTCAGTGATCTTTAGCAAATTGTAGCTATTCGTTATAATGTGGACAGAGTAATGGCTCCAAAATCACATTGTATGATCCATGCTGGATACTAAATTGACCCCCAGTGGTTTGGCGCCCCTATGTTGGTGTTCCAAACTACCTCCTGAACTTTGGGCTTAAGTTTAGGTCACTTCCTGTTGGATTAGACATACAAGTCATGTGTCCTAGGCTTCAGGAAGACCTAAGCTTTACAGCAAAAGTGACAGCAAGTCGATACACCCACATTTGGCTGAAAAGGCCTCAGTCATACACTCACAAAGTCTGCTTTTTGGTCAAGCCTTTTGACCTTCAGTGATCTTTAGCAAATTGTAGCTATTTGTTGTAATGTGAACAGAGTAATGGCTCCAAAATCGCATCCTATGATCTTAATGGGATACTGAATTGAGTCTCAGTGGTTTGGGTCCCCTACATGGCCCCTGAAAAGACCTAGGCCAGGGAAGGTCCTAGAATGTTGTGCTTTAGTATTAAACATGAAAGAGTGTTTGTGAGTCTTCTGTTCAAGTTAGACAGAATTTGGAGCTGAAATAATTTTTTCTCACATTAAAGAATCTTAAGGGTAGATGTTGGGTGCTATAGCCTTTATATACTGAGAAGCTGGTTTTACTGGTCAAATTGAGGTCATTTCCTGAGAGTAAAGCAACTCATCGGTCAACATCTACACCAAGACTTTATTAGGAAATCATTATGATATATCCATCACACAAGCCTGGGGTAAATATGTGGAAAAACCACCGCCCTGTTCTCTGGCTTCATGATTAGGCCCCATATGTAAAAAACCTCTGTAGCTCAAGCTTTTGAGCATGAAAATATTAACATTTCTGCTTAAACTCTGCTTTACCTTCCCCCACCCCCCTCCTCTCTGTGACGTGTGGTCTTTAACAAGTCTGCTCTGATTGGCTGCTGTTAATCACTGTGGAGCTCCTTTCCCGTGTTTGAGTCACATGCCCCCTTTAAAAGGTCCTGCGGATTTGCCTGCTTCCATCTCCAGGTAAAAATTAAGTTGCTAATTGTACCCAACTACTTTCTGTTTCTTTTTTGCTGAAGGGTTATTTTGTGTGAAATTTCAGAGCTAGACTTGGAGGAGGTTGAGTTGAAAGTTGTACAGTTGAAACTGTCCATTTTTTCTGTATAATGATAAGCGGACACCCACTTTTACTGTAAAGTATCCTCTACTGTAAAAACTCAAACGGAATTTATTGTGTTGTTTTGTATAACCCAATTTTGGTATAATAATGCCGTGGGAAGCATGGACCCAACTTACTGTATAGTGGTCTATTTATATTTAACATGAGACAGAATAAATGAATAAATAAAACAGTTAAAGCCGTCCATTTTTTCTGTATAATGATAGGCAGACACCCACTTTTACTGTAAAATATCCTCTACTGTAAAAACTCAAATGCAATTTATTGTGTTGTTTTGTATAACCCAACTTTGGTATAATAATGCTGTGGGAAGCATGCACCCAACTTACTCTATAGTGGTCTATTTATATTTAACACAAGGGAAAAAAATTATAAAATTAGATATGTAAATGTGTAATTTGACAAAGAGGTGAACGTTGTTTATGTACATGGTACTGCAAGGTAATAAACATTTCTTATAGTATCTGCTTTTTTTCCTCAAGCTGATTAACCCACACTTATTTCAACCTGGTTAAACAGAGCAATTTTTTTTTTACATTTTGTTATGCACTATACCCTCACCCAACCTTTTTATTTTACAGTGCAACCCATAAAGTGTGCCAGAAGCTGCAGCCCATCCCCACAAATCCAAGTACGTCAGCTTGATGTTAGCCATTTGTGGCACAAGTTCAGTAACTCACGATTAAATAATTTTTTTTCATGAATTACACCAGTTCACAATTTAAGTCATCTCATTGCAACACACATGGTATGTTTAACAAGTTAAATTGATCTAATCATGTTCTGTATTGTGTCAACAGAAACATCGGGTCGTTTATGAGGAAGGGGTACTACTTCCGGCCTTGGTGCGAAGAGAACGACGTCATGGCGGAGAAGAAGCCTGTGAGTATATTCAAATATGTATGCAAAATACATCGAGTGCAAGTCTCTGTCTCATGGTTTATCTGACGCTGTTAAGGAAACACAACTGTAAACAACTGTAAACGCTTAGCCCATGTAACTAATCAAGTGGCAGACTATGTATAAGTAGAACATTTTACAGTAATTTTTACATTTTTTTAGAAAGAGTAAAAACCCCATTTCTGTCATGGAGTGATGGCCCGTGGTGTAGCTTGACCCATTCTGATATTTGAGCTGGAGAAAACTACCCATTGTCTATGTATAAGCACCTTTAATACAAAATTCAGAGTGCAAATTCCATGATATGTCTTTCCAAGCACAAGTCCCCGGAGAAGGATGTGTCAGGGAATGATGTCCGCAACCCTGATAGGAAGCGCCATGAGAAAGACGAGGTGAGAGTACCCTCAGTGCGGTGAATGTAGTGTAGTGGTTCTGAATCCAGGTCTTCACTGCCCACAGCACCGCTTATGTTTTGTTTTCCTGCACAATCAAACAAACAAAAACTTTTTCGACAATCAGTGACTATGTCAGGTACGTTCTCTTAGCCAGCACTAGTCTGCTTGATCTTGACTGACTAAAGAAAGCTGATTTAACTAATCAAGTGGCAGAGTATGTAGAAGTAGACAATCTTCAGTGCCGTTATTGTCGGGGAACAGAACCAGTGATTTAGTTAAACAATTCATTGTGTGGTAGCCTGAACCCTTTAAATGCGCTGACGGTGAAAACTTGAGCCATAAGAGTAAAAAACCCAATTTCTGTCTGTGTGTACCTTGAATTAAAAAAACCTCATGATTTATCTTTAGCAGCTGTGTCACTGTGGTGAAACAATGGTGAGTGTTTGTAAGCAGGCTTTAGTGCAGTGTACATGAATTACAGTTATGCTTAAACCCAATGTCTGTCTATGTCTGTCAGCCTCCCCCACCGTATACGAAGTCATACAGAAGTCATGGTTCATGTTTTGTCATATAAGGACATGGATTACCAGTGAAAAGTAGCGTTATTATTCTGAAAGCTTTGAATGTGTTGATGAAAGCTTGACCCATTCTGACATTTGAGCAGGGGAAAACTACCGATTTTCTCTGTGTAAGGACCTTAAATACAAAATTCACAGTGCAAATTCCATGATATGTCTTTTCAAGCACAAGTTTCATGGACTTGTGCTTGAAAAGACATATCATGGAATTTGCACTGTGAATTTTGTGTGTCCCTTGATTTAAAAAACCTCATGATTTATCTTTAGGAGCTGTGTCACTCACAGAAAGAAAAGTCAGAAGAGATTGGAGCCATTGAACATGATGCGACAGCCTGTTGTGAAGCAATGGTGAGTGTTTGTAAGCAGGCTTTAGTGCAGTGTACATGAATTACAGTTATGCTTAAACCCAATGTCTGTCTATGTATCCCTTGAATTAAAAAAATCATATAATGTGTCTGAACGAGCAGTTTTCCCCATCAGAAAAGAAGTGTACCGGATCCATTGAACATGGTGTTGAGGCCCGGTGGTGACGGAGAGGTGAGTGGTAGTAAATTGATTTTAATGTTGTGTACATGAATTGGTTACACAGTAAATCACACACACTTACACCATATAAGTTAAAATCATGCAGAAGTCCTGGTTCATGTTTTGTCATATAAGGACATGGATTACCCGGGAAAAGTAACGTTATTATTCTGAAAGCTACCCATTTTCTCTGTGTAAGGACCTTAAATACAAAATTCACAGTGCAAATTCCATGATATGATAAATGATAAGTGAATGATAAGTCCATGAAGAAGGATGTTGAGGAGATTGATGTCTTCATCCTTGATGCAAGTTTCACCTTTGTGTTACAGCCAAAAAAGAATAAAGACTGAGTTACAAAGGAGGACGAGGACATCCAACTGTCACATTGTTTATGAAGAGCAGAATGTTCGTGAGGTCTGCTGAATTTCAGGAAGAAAACACTGTTTTTGTTTAAATTTCTTTCTTCAATGTTCACATAATGTTCAGACATTTTGAATTTGTCTATGTTTACTATAAAAGACTGAGTTACAAGGAGGAGGAGGACATCCAACTGTCCCATTGTTTAGAAAGAACAGAGTTTTCTTGAGGTCTGCTGTATTTCAGGAAGAAAACAATGTTTTTGTTGAAACTTCTGTCTTCAATGTTCAAAAAAAAAATCAGACATTTTGAATTTGTCTGTTTACTATAAAAGACTGAGTTACAAGGAGGAGGAGGACATCCAACTGTCACATTGTTTAGTAAGAGCAGAGTTTTCTTGAGGTCTACTGTATTTCAGGAAGAAAACAATGTTTTTGTTGAAACTTCTGTATTCAATGTTCACATAAAATTGAGATATTTTGAATTTGTGTCTTTTTAATATAAAGGACTGAGTTACAAAGGAGGAGGAGGACACCCAAATGTGACATGGTTGAGGACAATCAGAGTCTTCTTGAGGTTGTGCTTCAGTATTTTGAATAGTTGGGTCCCTGTGAGTCTTCTGTTCAAGTTTAGGCCATTTGGAGCTGAAATCAATGTTTTTTACATTATAGGATCTTAAGGATAGATGCTGGGTGCTGTAGCCTTTATATACTGAGAAGTTGGTCCAAATGACCTTCTGAAATTTGGGGTCAAATTTAGGTGACTTCCTGTTGTGGTAGACAGGCAAATCATGGATCCTAGTGTTCAGGTATACCTCAGCTTTACAGCAAAAGTGACAGCAAGTCAATCTACCCATATTTGTTTGAATTGGCCGGAGCTCAAATCAGTGTTTTCTACATTAAAGTATCTTAAGTGTAGATGTTGGGTGTTTTAGCCTTAATATACTGAGATGTTGGGTGTGACCCAACATCTACATACAAGCCCCTTGTACTCGTGAATAGTGTCCATACGGAGATGTTGGGTCACATGCTATCACCCTACGGGGATGTTGGGCTTCATAGGCCCCTTGCACTCGTGAATAGGGTCCATATGGAGATGTTGGGTCACACGCAATGACTATACTGAGATGTTGGGCATCATACTGAGATATTGGGTGTGACCCAACATCTACCTACAAGCCCCTTGCATTCGTGAATAGTGTCCATACGGAGATGTTGGGTCACATACCATCACCCCACGGGGATGTTGGGCTTCATAGGCCCCTTGCACTCGTGAATAGGGTCCATATGGAGATGTTGGGTCACATGCAATGACTATACTGAGATGTTGGGCATCATACTGAGATGTTGGGTGTGACCCAACATCTACCTACAAGCCCCTTGCACTCGTGAATAGGGTCCATATGGAGATGTTGGGTCACATGCAATGACTATACTGAGATGTTGGGCATCATACTGAGATGTTGGGTGTGACCCAACATCTACCTACAAGCCCCTTGCACTCGTGAATAGTGTCCATACGGAGATGTTGGGTCACATGCCATCACCCCACGGGGATGTTGGGCTTCATAGGCCCCTTGCACTCGTGAATAGGGTCCATATGGAGATGTTGGGTCACATGCAATGACTATACTGAGATGTTGGGCATCATACTGAGATGTTGGGTGTGACCCAACATCTACCTACAAGCCCCTTGCACTCGTGAATAGGGTCCATATGGAGATGTTGGGTCACATGCAATGACTATACTGAGATGTTGGGCGTCATACTGAGATGTTGGGTGTGACCCAACATCTACCTACAAGCCCCTTGCACTCGTGAATAGGGTCCATATGGAGATGTTGGGTCACATGCAATGACTATACTGAGATGTTGGGCGTCATACTGAGATGTTGGGTGTGACCCAACATCTACCTACAAGCCCCTTGCACTCGTGAATAGGGTCCATATGGAGATGTTGGGTCACATGCAATGACTATACTGAGATGTTGGGCGTCATACTGAGATGTTGGGTGTGACCCAACATCTACCTACAGGCCCCTAATTACCTAAATTGTCAAACCTGCAACAGTTTGTGTTTACACAAGGCAATAATTGATAAGACACATCTTGATTACCCACAAGGAAAGAGCTGGTGGCATGCTACATGATGGTGGTGGCAAAGCAACATGGTGAGGCCAGTGATCTGCAGCATCCTACTTGACTGAACACACGGGAGGACTGAGTAAGGCCCAAGACATCCAAGACCATATTTAAGTGCACACAAGGCACTGCTGACCTTGACTGAAGTTGGATGTTGAATAAAGTTGGCTCTTGAGTGAACAGAAGGCAGATGTAACCGTGCCCAGAACAACATTGCCAACAGCCAATATGAACTTACCAAAGGCCCAATATGGTAAGACCCAACTTGGCTGTAGTTGGGTTTTGGGATGGATGCATACCAAAGTTGGGTCTTGCCACCCAACTTGATTGATCAATTGCCAAGACATCCAAGACCCAATTTAAGTGCACATGAGGCACGGCAGAATTTGACTGAAGTTGGATGTTGAAGGCAGATGAAACCAGGCACACAACAACATGGCCGTCAGCCAATATGAAGTTACCAAAGGCCCAATATGGTTAGAACCAACTTGGCTGTAGTTGGGTTTTGGGATGGATGCATACCAAAGTTGGGTCTTGCCACCCAACTTGATTGATCAATTGCCAAGACATCCAAGACCCAATTTAAGTGCACACAAGGCACGGCAGAATTTGACTGAAGTTGGATGTTGACTAAAGTTGGCTCTTGAGTGAACAGAAGGCAGATGTAACCGTGCCCAGGACAACATTGCCAACAGCCAATATGAACTTACCAAAGGCCCAATATGGTAAGACCCAACTTGGCTGCAGTTGGGTCTTGGGTTGGATGCAAACTAAAAGTTGAGTCTTGCCACCCAAATTGATTGATTAAATAACAGGACATCCACCTTTCACAGTCAGACTATTCCTGAGGTTGTGCCTCAGTATTCTGAATGGTTGAGTCTCTGTGAGTCTTTTTTTCAAGTTTGACAGCATTTGGAGCTGAAATCAATGACTTCCTGTTGAGGTAGACAGGCAAATCATGACTCCTGGTTTTCAGTTAGAGCTAAGCTTTACAACAAAAGTGACAGCAGGTTGATATACCCATATTTGTGTGAATGGGTGGTATCTAAAATCAGTGCTTTCTACATTAAAGAATCTTAAGTGTGGATGTTGGGTGTTTTAGCCTTTATATACTGAGATGTAGGGTGTAACCCAACCCAACAGTCATGTTAGGAAATTTAGGGTCATATACAGATATAATGGTCCTATACAGAAAAGTTGGGCTCGCCTGTAATTGGTCAGAACAAAAATAATGGGTTAGTGATTGAGGTGCTGATAATGAGATGTGGGGTTCCATTTTAATGGAGATGTTGGGTGTCAATCAAAACTACAGCGCCCCCTTTAAAAGTCCTCCAGTACTGCAAGCATTTCAACTTTTTACAGGAGCGTCGTAGAAAGACGCCGCCGAAGAAAGAAATGTTCAGAAAAATCCCAGGATTCCAAATATGTAATGGAAAAAAATGTAGCACCACGGGAAAGGGGTGAAAAATGACTCCGAAGGGAGACCCCCGTAAAAATCCATTTTATAGGTACTTTACCGGTACCATCCCCTAATTAGGGTTAGGGTTAGGGTTAGGGTTAGGGTTACGGTCGTCTTTTGACCGAATGACTCGAAATTCGGCACGAATGTGGTCCTCTACTGGCTGAACGAGGGAGAGCAGTTCCCATTGGATTCTGTTGAAATTTGTATTTTTGGTGAATATTTTAAAGAAAAAAGTGGCCATTTTTCATGAAAACCTCAGCCCATTTTTTCAATAGCTTCCAGGTCTTTGGACCGATTGACTCGAAATCGCTCCCAAATGTGGTCCTATACTGGCTGAACGAGACACAGCAGTTCCCATTGGATTCCGGTGAAATTTGTATTTTTGGTGAATATTTTAGTGAAAAGGTACAATGTTTCATGAGACTGCCTTAAGGCTGGGGCTAGGGTTAGGGTTAGGGTTAGGGTTAGGGTTAGGGCTAGGGTTAGGGTTAGGGTTAGGGTTACGGTCGTCTTTTGACCGAATGACTCGAAATTCGGCACGAATGTGGTCCTCTACTGGCTGAACGAGGGAGAGCAGTTCCCATTGGATTCCGTTGAAATTTGTATTTTTGGTGAATATTTTAAAGAAAAAAGTGGCCATTTTTCATGAAAACCTCAGCCCATTTTTTCAATAGCTTCCAGGTCTTTGGACCGATTGACTCGAAATCGCTCCCAAATGTGGTCCTATACTGGCTGAACGAGACACAGCAGTTCCCATTGGATTCCGGTGAAATTTGTATTTTTGGTGAATATTTTAGTGAAAAGGTACAATGTTTCATGAGACTGCCTTAAGGCTGGGGCTAGGGTTAGGGTTAGGGTTAGGGTTAGGGCTAGGGTTAGGGTTAGGGTTAGGGTTACGGTCGTCTTTTGACCGAATGACTCGAAATTCGGCACGAATGTGGTCCTCTACTGGCTGAACGAGGGAGAGCAGTTCCCATTGGATTCCGTTGAAATTTGTATTTTTGGTGAATATTTTAAAGAAAAAAGTGGCCATTTTTCATGAAAACCTCAGCCCATTTTTTCAATAGCTTCCAGGTCTTTGGACCGATTGACTCGAAATCGCTCCCAAATGTGGTCCTATACTGGCTGAACGAGACACAGCAGTTCCCATTGGATTCCGGTGAAATTTGTATTTTTGGTGAATATTTTAGTGAAAAGGTACAATGTTTCATGAGACTGCCTTAAGGCTGGGGCTAGGGTTAGGGTTAGGGTTAGGGTTAGGGTTAGGGTTACGGTCGTCTTTTGACCGAATGACTCGAAATTCGGCACGAATGTGGTCCTCTACTGGCTGAACGAGGGAGAGCAGTTCCCATTGGATTCCGTTGAAATTTGTATTTTTGGTGAATATTTTAAAGAAAAAAGTGGCCATTTTTCATGAAAACCTCAGCCCATTTTTTCAATAGCTTCCAGGTCTTTGGACCGATTGACTCGAAATCGCTCCCAAATGTGGTCCTATACTGGCTGAACGAGACACAGCAGTTCCCATTGGATTCCGGTGAAATTTGTATTTTTGGTGAATATTTTAGTGAAAAGGTACAATGTTTCATGAGACTGCCTTAAGGCTGGGGCTAGGGTTAGGGTTAGGGTTAGGGTTAGGGCTAGGGTTAGGGTTAGGGTTAGGGTTACGGTCGTCTTTTGACCGAATGACTCGAAATTCGGCACGAATGTGGTCCTCTACTGGCTGAACGAGGGAGAGCAGTTCCCATTGGATTCCGTTGAAATTTGTATTTTTGGTGAATATTTTAAAGAAAAAAGTGGCCATTTTTCATGAAAACCTCAGCCCATTTTTTCAATAGCTTCCAGGTCTTTGGACCGATTGACTCGAAATCGCTCCCAAATGTGGTCCTATACTGGCTGAACGAGACACAGCAGTTCCCATTGGATTCCGGTGAAATTTGTATTTTTGGTGAATATTTTAGTGAAAAGGTACAATGTTTCATGAGACTGCCTTAAGGCTGGGGCTAGGGTTAGGGTTAGGGTTAGGGTTAGGGTTAGGGTTACGGTCGTCTTTTGACCGAATGACTCGAAATTCGGCACGAATGTGGTCCTCTACTGGCTGAACGAGGGAGAGCAGTTCCCATTGGATTCCGTTGAAATTTGTATTTTTGGTGAATATTTTAAAGAAAAAAGTGGCCATTTTTCATGAAAACCTCAGCCCATTTTTTCAATAGCTTCCAGGTCTTTGGACCGATTGACTCGAAATCGCTCCCAAATGTGGTCCTATACTGGCTGAACGAGACACAGCAGTTCCCATTGGATTCCGGTGAAATTTGTATTTTTGGTGAATATTTTAGTGAAAAGGTACAATGTTTCATGAGACTGCCTTAAGGCTGGGGCTAGGGTTAGGGTTAGGGTTAGGGTTAGGGTTAGGGCTAGGGTTAGGGTTAGGGTTAGGGTTACGGTCGTCTTTTTACCGAATGACTCGAAATTCGGCACGAATGTGGTCCTCTACAGGCTGAACGAGGGAGAGCAGTTGCCATTGGATTCCGTTGAAATTTGTATTTTTGGTGAATATTTTAGTGAAAAGGTACAATGTTTCATGAGACTGCCTTAAGGCTGGGGCTAGGGTTAGGGTTAGGGTTAGGGTTAGGGTTAGGGCTAGGGTTAGGGTTAGGGTTAGGGTTACGGTCGTCTTTTGACCGAATGACTCGAAATTCGGCACGAATGTGGTCCTCTACTGGCTGAACGAGGGAGAGCAGTTCCCATTGGATTCTGTTGAAATTTGTATTTTTGGTGAATATTTTAAAGAAAAAAGTGGCCATTTTTCATGAAAACCTCAGCCCATTTTTTCAATAGCTTCCAGGTCTTTGGACCGATTGACTCGAAATCGCTCCCAAATGTGGTCCTATACTGGCTGAACGAGACACATCAGTTCCCATTGGATTCCGGTGAAATTTGTATTTTTGGTGAATATTTTAGTGAAAAGGTACAATGTTTCATGAGACTGCCTTAAGGCTGGGGCTAGGGTTAGGGTTAGGGTTAGGGTTAGGGTTAGGGTTAGGGTTAGGGCTAGGGTTAGGGTTACGGTCGTCTTTTGACCGAATGACTCGAAATTCGGCACGAATGTGGTCCTCTACTGGCTGAACGAGGGAGAGCAGTTCCCATTGGATTCCGTTGAAATTTGTATTTTTGGTGAATATTTTAAAGAAAAAAGTGGCCATTTTTCATGAAAACCTCAGCCCATTTTTTCAATAGCTTCCAGGTCTTTGGACCGATTGACTCGAAATCGCTCCCAAATGTGGTCCTATACTGGCTGAACGAGACACAGCAGTTCCCATTGGATTCCGGTGAAATTTGTATTTTTGGTGAATATTTTAGTGAAAAGGTACAATGTTTCATGAGACTGCCTTAAGGCTGGGGCTAGGGTTAGGGTTAGGGTTAGGGTTAGGGTTAGGGCTAGGGTTAGGGTTAGGGTTAGGGTTACGGTCGTCTTTTGACCGAATGACTCGAAATTCGGCACGAATGTGGTCCTCTACTGGCTGAACGAGGGAGAGCAGTTCCCATTGGATTCCGTTGAAATTTGTATTTTTGGTGAATATTTTAAAGAAAAAAGTGGCCATTTTTCATGAAAACCTCAGCCCATTTTTTCAATAGCTTCCAGGTCTTTGGACCGATTGACTCGAAATCGCTCCCAAATGTGGTCCTATACTGGCTGAACGAGACACAGCAGTTCCCATTGGATTCCGGTGAAATTTGTATTTTTGGTGAATATTTTAGTGAAAAGGTACAATGTTTCATGAGACTGCCTTAAGGCTGGGGCTAGGGTTAGGGTTAGGGTTAGGGTTAGGGTTAGGGTTAGGGTTAGGGCTAGGGTTAGGGTTAGGGTTACGGTCGTCTTTTGACCGAATGACTCGAAATTCGGCACGAATGTGGTCCTCTACTGGCTGAACGAGGGAGAGCAGTTCCCATTGGATTCCGTTGAAATTTGTATTTTTGGTGAATATTTTAAAGAAAAAAGTGGCCATTTTTCATGAAAACCTCAGCCCATTTTTTCAATAGCTTCCAGGTCTTTGGACCGATTGACTCGAAATCGCTCCCAAATGTGGTCCTATACTGGCTGAACGAGACACATCAGTTCCCATTGGATTCCGGTGAAATTTGTATTTTTGGTGAATATTTTAGTGAAAAGGTACAATGTTTCATGAGACTGCCTTAAGGCTGGGGCTAGGGTTAGGGTTAGGGTTAGGGTTAGGGTTAGGGTTAGGGCTAGGGTTAGGGTTAGGGTTAGGGTTACGGTCGTCTTTTGACCGAATGACTCGAAATTCGGCACGAATGTGGTCCTCTACTGGCTGAACGAGGGAGAGCAGTTCCCATTGGATTCCGTTGAAATTTGTATTTTTGGTGAATATTTTAAAGAAAAAAGTGGCCATTTTTCATGAAAACCTCAGCCCATTTTTTCAATAGCTTCCAGGTCTTTGGACCGATTGACTCGAAATCGCTCCCAAATGTGGTCCTATACTGGCTGAACGAGACACAGCAGTTCCCATTGGATTCCGGTGAAATTTGTATTTTTGGTGAATATTTTAGTGAAAAGGTACAATGTTTCATGAGACTGCCTTAAGGCTGGGGCTAGGGTTAGGGTTAGGGTTAGGGTTAGGGTTAGGGTTACGGTCGTCTTTTGACCGAATGACTCGAAATTCGGCACGAATGTGGTCCTCTACTGGCTGAACGAGGGAGAGCAGTTCCCATTGGATTCCGTTGAAATTTGTATTTTTGGTGAATATTTTAAAGAAAAAAGTGGCCATTTTTCATGAAAACCTCAGCCCATTTTTTCAATAGCTTCCAGGTCTTTGGACCGATTGACTCGAAATCGCTCCCAAATGTGGTCCTATACTGGCTGAACGAGACACAGCAGTTCCCATTGGATTCCGGTGAAATTTGTATTTTTGGTGAATATTTTAGTGAAAAGGTACAATGTTTCATGAGACTGCCTTAAGGCTGGGGCTAGGGTTAGGGTTAGGGTTAGGGTTAGGGTTAGGGCTAGGGCTAGGGTTAGGGTTAGGGTTAGGGTTACGGTCGTCTTTTGACCGAATGACTCGAAATTCGGCACGAATGTGGTCCTCTACTGGCTGAACGAGGGAGAGCAGTTCCCATTGGATTCCGTTGAAATTTGTATTTTTGGTGAATATTTTAAAGAAAAAAGTGGCCATTTTTCATGAAAACCTCAGCCCATTTTTTCAATAGCTTCCAGGTCTTTGGACCGATTGACTCGAAATCGCTCCCAAATGTGGTCCTATACTGGCTGAACGAGACACAGCAGTTCCCATTGGATTCCGGTGAAATTTGTATTTTTGGTGAATATTTTAGTGAAAAGGTACAATGTTTCATGAGACTGCCTTAAGGCTGGGGCTAGGGTTAGGGTTAGGGTTAGGGTTAGGGTTAGGGTTAGGGTTAGGGCTAGGGTTAGGGTTAGGGTTAGGGTTACGGTCGTCTTTTGACCGAATGACTCGAAATTCGGCACGAATGTGGTCCTCTACTGGCTGAACGAGGGAGAGCAGTTCCCATTGGATTCCGTTGAAATTTGTATTTTTTGGTGAATATTTTAAAGAAAAAAGTGGCCATTTTTCATGAAAACCTCAGCCCATTTTTTCAATAGCTTCCAGGTCTTTGGACCGATTGACTCGAAATCGCTCCCAAATGTGGTCCTATACTGGCTGAACGAGACACAGCAGTTCCCATTGGATTCCGGTGAAATTTGTATTTTTGGTGAATATTTTAGTGAAAAGGTACAATGTTTCATGAGACTGCCTTAAGGCTGGGGCTAGGGTTAGGGTTAGGGTTAGGGTTAGGGTTAGGGTTAGGGCTAGGGTTAGGGCTAGGGTTAGGGTTAGGGTTAGGGTTACGGTCGTCTTTTGAGGGTTAGGGTTAGGGTTAGGGTTAGGGTTAGGGTTAGGGCTAGGGTTAGGGTTAGGGTTAGGGTTACGGTCGTCTTTTGACCGAATGACTCGAAATTCGGCACGAATGTGGTCCTCTACTGGCTGAACGAGACACAGCAGTTCCCATTGGATTCCGGTGAAATTTGTATTTTTGGTGAATATTTTAGTGAAAAGGTACAATGTTTCATGAGACTGCCTTAAGGCTGGGGCTAGGGTTAGGGTTAGGGTTAGGGTTAGGGTTAGGGTTAGGGCTAGGGTTAGGGTTAGGGTTAGGGTTACGGTCGTCTTTTGACCGAATGACTCGAAATTCGGCACGAATGTGGTCCTCTACTGGCTGAACGAGGGAGAGCAGTTCCCATTGGATTCCGTTGAAATTTGTATTTTTGGTGAATATTTTAAAGAAAAAAGTGGCCATTTTTCATGAAAACCTCAGCCCATTTTTTCAATAGCTTCCAGGTCTTTGGACCGATTGACTCGAAATCGCTCCCAAATGTGGTCCTATACTGGCTGAACGAGACACATCAGTTCCCATTGGATTCCGGTGAAATTTGTATTTTTGGTGAATATTTTAGTGAAAAGGTACAATGTTTCATGAGACTGCCTTAAGGCTGGGGCTAGGGTTAGGGTTAGGGTTAGGGTTAGGGTTAGGGTTAGGGCTAGGGTTAGGGTTAGGGTTAGAGTTAGGAGACCTCCATTCAATGTGAATACAAAGTGGAAGCGATTTTCGATTTACATTCAAATAGGTGAGAATCTGGGTGCTGAAAAAGTTGCACCAGAGGGGGCGCCATTGGACAGGCTATGAGAGGGCTTTGAATGGAGGTGCATTGAAAGCGGTGGCAGGCGGTTTTTGGAAGGGATTCCCGGGTACTGGCAGGTGAATGCGCGCGGATGGGGTTTTGGAAGGGATTGCAGCGGGCGCTGTTCGGTGGGCGCGCGGGCTAGGGGGCGCCGCTCGGCGGGCTCCGAGAGCCGGGGGAGAGGTGTGATGTGCAGGTGGAGGTGAGATGAGAGGTGTGATGTGCAGGTGGAGGTGAGATGAGAGGTGTGAGGAGAGGTGTGATGTGCAGGTGGAGGTGAGATGAGAGGTGTGAGGAGAGGTGTGATGTGCAGGTGGAGGTGAGATGAGGGATGTGAGGAGAGGTGTGATGTGCAGGTGGAGGTGAGATGAGGGATGTGAGGAGAGGTGTGATGTGCAGGTGGAGGTGAGATGAGGGATGTGAGGAGAGGTGTGATGTGCAGGTGGAGATGACATGAGGGATGTGAGGAGAGGTGTGATGTGAAGGTGGAGATGAGATGAGAGGTGTGAGGAGAGGTGTGATGTGCAGGTGGAGGTGAGATGAGAGGTGTGAGGAGAGGTGTGATGTGCAGGTGGAGGTGAGATGAGGGATGTGAGGAGAGGTGTGATGTGCAGGTGGAGGTGAGATGAGGGATGTGAGGAGAGGTGTGATGTGCAGGTGGAGGTGAGATGAGAGGTGTGAGGAGAGGTGTGATGTGCAGGTGGAGATGAGATGAGAGGTGTGAGGAGAGGTGTGATGTGCAGGTGGAGGTGAGATGAGAGGTGTGAGGAGAGGTGTGATGTGCAGGTGGAGGTGAGGTGAGAGGTGTGAGGAGAGGTGTGATGTGCAGGTGGCGGTGAGATGAGAGGTGTGAGGAGAGGTGTGATGTGCAGGTTGAGGTGAGATGAGAGGTGTGAGGAGAGGTGTGATGTGCAGGTGGAGATGAGATGAGAGGTGTGAGGAGAGGTGTGATGTGCAGGTGGAGGTGAGATGAGGGATGTGAGGAGAGGTGTGATGTGCAGGTGGAGGTGAGATGAGGGATGTGAGGAGAGGTGTGATGTGCAGGTGGAGGTGAGATGAGAGGTGTGAGGAGAGGTGTGATGTGCAGGTGGAGGTGAGATGAGAGGTGTGAGGAGAGGTGTGATGTGCAGGTGGAGATGAGATGAGAGGTGTGAGGAGAGGTGTGATGTGCAGGTGGCGGTGAGATGAGAGGTGTGAGGAGAGGTGTGATGTGCAGGTGGAGATGAGAAGAGAGGTGTGATGTGAAGGTGGAGATGAGATGAGAGGTGTGAGGAGAGGTGTGATGTGCAGGTGGAGGTGAGATGAGGGATGTGGGCGGCCCGCCATAGGAGTGTCCCCCTGAAGCCTTAGAAAGGCAGAACAGGGGGCTCATTACAGGTGTGATGTGCAGGTGGAGATGAGATGAGGGATGTGAGGAGAGGTGTGATAACCCTAACCCTAAAATACATGTAAACTGATAGGATTGTGGAAGGCCACCATATTTCAACCATTTACCATTGATTTTGACCTTTGACCTCAAACGACCCCAAACGACCCCAAGCGACGAAGGCAGACGGCAACACGCTGTGGCTTCCGCCGATGCTGTGTTAGACCGGAATCCGAGTAGTTTCAGGCCTTCAGCATCGGTTCGCCCGAGCTCTCTCCCAGCTGCTCAGCAGACTGCAGAAAAGCCTTTCTGAGGCCAAGCAGCAAAGGGTGGGGGATGGGCAGAAAAGTGAAAAATTTAATCTCACCCGAGAGCGGCGAGCCAGGCGTCTACGGAAAGGCAGGGTCAAGGGGAGCATCGTCCTGTCAGAACCGAGTCTCTAGGCCGCTCCCCGGCCGAGCTAGGGGGCGCCAAATTGTGAAAATCCCGGCCTCTTACGGGGCCGTAGCTCGGCCGGGGAAGGGCGCAGAGAGGCGCGGGATACGGTGTCGGAGAGGTCCGGAGGGGGTCTGTCACATATCCGAAGCCTGAGCCGCTAGGACGCTTGGGGGTGCGGGGGGTTAGACTTAGGGCAGCTTCCAGAATATGGACAGTGCATTCCATATTCTCGCTAGTTGCATCTTCCAAATTATGGACAGTCGCAACTTGTCGGACATGCGTCTTTTGGAAGCAATCCATATTCTCGCTATCCGTAATTTGGAAGGGGTTAGATTTGGGGCAGCTTCCAGATTATGGACAGTCTGAACTTGGAAGTGCGCCTTTTGGAAGCGTTCCATATTCTCGCCTATTAGTATACAAATTGGAAGCGGGAGTTGAAATGTGGAATCTTCCACATTCTCACCTGTTGCCGGAGGTCAAGTTTTTAACTTCCTGTGTCAACAGGAAGTCAGCCTATTCAGCAGGAAAATACGAGCTAGGCAGACGCACACACGACACGCTCCTCCTCAGCGCTCTTCATAGACTGCAGTAAAAAGACGGTGCAGGTAAGTAAACATGGGCCATCCCGACATGTGTTAGTAACGTTTCCCCTTTGGACACTAAATATGTGGTGTATTTATTTGTTTCGCTTTGACTTTTGCCAGCGTTCGAAACGATGCTAACTAGCGGGCTAATGCTAGCGCAATAGATAGGAATTTGGAAGCAGATCGCCTGCTTCCACATTCTCACCTATTCCCACTCATTTTTCATTTCTCTCCCCAGGAAGCGTTTGTCATCCATCTGTCCGCCATGGAAAGGCTCGCTGTCCGACTCGTCGTCCTGGCACTGACAGCTAGAGCAATGGAGATCAAGACCAGCACCGGCAAGATTTTGGAGAAGGCCGAGGGCGAGAAGGTGAAGTTGGCCTGCTTCTTCACCCCCGGCCCGGAGGACGCAGGACAATTGGAGATCGAATGGAGCGTGAAGTCCATACGCCACCCGCTGGAAAAGGCCGAGTTCCTGCTGTATACGGCCGGGCATATCTACGACAGCCTCTACGAGCCTCTTAAGGGCAGAGTCTACTTTGACGCCGAGGACCCCGCGAAAGGAGATGCTGCCGTTAACCTTTTGCTGCTGACTACCAAAGACACGGGCATTTACTACTGCCAGGTGAAGAAGGTTCCGGGCATCAGGAGCATCTATACGGTCCTCAGAGTGCTCAAGCCGCCGTCGAAGCCCAGGTGCGATTACACGGAGAGGGGCCGAACCAAAGTGCTGCGTTGCGGGTCCCAGGAAGGTGCGGCACCCATCAATTACCACTGGTCACGACATCCGCCCTGGGAGCTGATGCCCAACTCGGCGGTGATGGACAAAGCGGCGGGCACGCTCACCGTCCCCAACGCCACGGAGCGCGACCACGGGACATACATATGCACCGCGACGAATCGCGTCGGGATGGAGGAGTGCCTCCTGGATCTGAACCTAACGCGTCCTCCGTCAGCGGCAGAGATCGCAGGAGCCGCGGCGGGGGGCCTGGTCGCGCTCGCGCTCGCCGCTTCCATCTTGTGCCTCACCGTACGGCGCTTTCGGCGGCGGCATCCGGAGTCAGAGACCTCCAATGAGGTCGCGGAGGACGCGAGTCCCCCGACGCGCCGCAAGACCGGCCGCACGTTGGACAGTTTAAGACAATCCTGATGTCAATGCGATGTGATGTGATGTGATGTGATGTCAGGGCCTGTGTTGGTTGTTGACCTGTTGTTGACCTGTTGTGATGGAATAAAGTTCACTTGGAAACAAGAACAGTGCTCTTGGCTGGTTGTGTGTGATTTGGAAGGGGTTAGATTTGGGGCAGCTTCCAGATTACGGAACATTCCACATTCCCGCCAGTGGGATATGGGGCAGCTTTCAGATTATGGATGATTCCACATTCCACATTCCACATTCTCGCTAGTGAAAAGGTTAGACTTGGGGCAGCTTCCAGATTATGGATGATTCCACATTCCACATTCTCGCTAGTGAAAAGGTTAGATTTGGGGCAGCTTCCAGATTACGGATGATTCCACATTCCACATTCCCGCCAGTGGTATATGGGGCAGCTTCCAGATTATGGACAGTGGGAACTTGGAAGTGCGTTTTTTGGAAGGATTCCATATTCTCACCTGTTACTATTCAAATTTGAATTAACATGAACGGTGCGAATGTGGAATCTTCCACATTGCTTCTATTAAGCCATTGTCTCCCGCCCACCACATGACACTTCCTCTGTGAACAGGAACAACAGGTTTAGCAGGTTTGCTGCAGACGGTGGACTGAGGAGGCAGGTGAACATCTGGTGTCGTATTTTGGTGAATAGACAGGTAAGTGGCCATTTGTGTTGTAGAAACTGGTGTATTTTTTTCTATGTAGTGTGCCCATTGACGCAGGTTGTGTTTTTTGCCTGTTAGGTAGCGTTTTGAAGGTTGTTTTCCGAGCATTTTGCAATTTAGCTAGCGAGCTAATGCTAGTGCAATAGATAGGAATTTGGAAGAGGTTAGATTTGGGGCAGCTTCCAGATTATGGACAGTGGGAACTTGGAAGTGCGTTTTTTGGAAGGATTCCATATTCTCACCTGTTACTATTCAAATTTGAATTAACATGAACGGTGCGAATGTGGAATCTTCCACATTGCTTCTATTAAGCCATTGTCTCCCGCCCACCACATGACACTTCCTCTGTGAACAGGAAGTTTGCTGCAGACGGTGGACTGAGGAGGCAGGTGAAAGTCTGGAGCTCGCTGGTGTCGTATTTTGGTGAATAGACAGGTAAGTGGCCATTTGTGTTGTAGAAATTGGTGTATTTTTGTAGTAGTGTTATGTAGTGTGCCTATTGACGCAGGTTGTGTTTTTTGCCTGTTAGGTAGCGTTATGAAGGTTGTTTTCCGAGCATTTTGCAATTTAGCTAGCGAGCTAATGCTAGTGCAATAGATAGGAATTTGGAAGCGCATGGTCTCCTTCCACATTTTGGACAGTGTGTGCTTCCACATTGTGGACAGTCTTTTGTTTTTCAGGGACGAGGTCGCCTGTATTCTTTCTATTCTGACGGAGATGGTAAGTATACCCCAGTGGTACTATTAATTTGTTTTAGAAGACACATGCTGCTTAGTTGTCTGATTGTTTTCCATCCTTTGCATGCAGCCTCCAACAAAGCTGTGCGCGCTGTGCTACCGCAGCTATACGAGGCTTAAGCAACACCTGGAGTCTGCTCACACGATTCCCAACAGTACGGAGTTTGGGCTCCTTCTGAAATATGGGAATGCACGGTAAGATGGCATGTTACTTGGAAACATTCCATATTCTCGCTATTTGTCCGTAATTTGGAAGCATTCCATATTCTCGCTATTTGTCCGTAATTTGGAAGGGGTTAGATTTGGGGCAGCTTCCAGATTATGGACAGTGGGAATTTGGAAGCCTTCCATATTTTCGCTATTTGTCCGTAATTTGGAAGCCTTCCATATTCTCGCTTGTTTGCATGTAATGTGGAAGCGGGAGTTGAAATGTGGAAGCCTTCCACATTCTCGCTTGTTTGCATGTAATTTGGAAGGGGTTAGATTTGGGGCAGCTTCCAGATTATGGAACATTCCACCTTCCACATTCCCGCCAGTGGGATATGGGGCAGCTTCCAGATTATGGATGATTCCACATTCCACATTCTCGCCAGTGAAAAGGTTAGACTTGGGGCAGCTTCCAGATTATGGATGATTCCACCTTCCACATTCCCGCCAGTGGGATATGGGGCAGCTTCCAGATTATGGACAGTTGGAACTTGGAAGTGCGTTTTTTGGAAGCATTCCATATTCTCGCCTATTAGTAAACAAATTGGAAGCGGGAGTTGAAATGTGGAAGCCTTCCACATTCTCGCTTGTTTGCATGTAATTTGGAAGCCTTCCACATTCTCGCTTGTTTGCATGTAATTTGGAAGCCTTCCACATTCTCGCTTGTTTGCATGTAATTTGGAAGCCTTCCACATTCTCGCTTGTTTGCATGTAATTTGGAAGCCTTCCACATTCTCGCTTGTTTGCATGTAATGTGGAAGCCTTCCATATTCTCGCCTATTAGCATACAAATTGGATGTTTGGGAATAATGACCTTTTTGCCTTTGCTGCAGAACAACAGATCCATTGGACTGCCCCATCTGTATGAAGGAAAAGCTGGTGCGCCTTGACAAGCATCTCCTGGACGCGCACCAAATCAGATCTCCCGCTGTAAGTGTATGCGTATGGTTGGTCTGGGTGGGCGCCTGTGCCAACAGGTGAAAGCTCTTACGAGGTGAAGAGCAGCCAATTGACATCTGACCATTTTTAACAGGAACGAGAACCTCTACAGACGCAGGCGAAGAGGGTGGCTGTCGCGAAGGAATTTGCCAAGCTTCGCTCCATCGGTCCCTACCCGCCCATGGTCTCCACACTTGGGACTCTCAGCGAGCCAGGTAAGGCCTGTCTGCCTTCCCTCCCGGGTGGGGTACGGGGTGACGGCAGTGTCCCAAAATCATGCGTGTGCTTTTCTTGTTTTGTTCTCCAGAGGACAATGGACCAATGGATCTCTGCGTGTCCCCGAGGACTTTGAGTCCCACCCCCACAGACATTAGCAAAAACTCTGTGTTGAGTGCACTGTCCCTGCTCATCAAGGATGGCGAGATGCCTCCAGATGCCCCCGACTCTTCTGGACAGCCGGTCCCTCCCCCGACTCCCAGAAAGAGAACACCGCGGGCTCACTCTGCTCCCGCTGCCCAAAGCGACGGTGGCAAGGAGGCGGAGGCGGAGGCGGAGGAGGAGGAGGCGGAGGCGGAGGCGGAGGAGGAAGAGGCGGAGGTGGTGCCGGCAGAGTGGACGATGTTGGAGGAGGTGGCAGCAGAGTGGGCGGTGGAGGAGGAGGAGGAGCAGGAGGGAGAGGTAGAGACGCTGGAGGGGGATGAGGAGGAGCGGTGGTCTACTTTTCAACTCCAGCAGACTGATGAGAACAACAATGAGCGGCCCTGCAGGTGCGCTAAAATCCTCAGTCGGTTGGCAGCACTGGAACATGAAGTGGCAATGGCCAAGAAGGAAGCGGCAGCAGCCATGGCGGCCGCCATGGCATGCAGGGCAGGGGCAGCCTCGGCGGCGGTGGCATCGGTGGCGGAAGAGTCGCCTGCGGAATCAGGGGGGCAGCATCGCACTCCCGTGCGGAAGTGTCTGCAGATGACGCCCAGATCGGCCCAAAAGGGAGAGCAATTGCACAAGATTCCCAGGAAAGGGACTCTGTGGGGTAGGTGGTGTGTTTGTTTGTTTGTTTGTTTGTTTGTTTGTTTTGGTGGGGTGGGGTTAGACTTGGGGCAGCTTCCAGATTATGGACAGTCCGGATATGAATGTCCGTAATCTGGAAGCATTCCATTTTCTCGCTAGTTGTCCATAACTTGGAAGAGGTTAGACTTGGGGCAGCTTCCAGATTATGGATGATTCCACATTCCACATTCCCGCCAGTGGGAAAGGTTAGACTTGGGGTAGCTTCCAGATTATGGACAGTCTGGATTTGGAAGTGCACCTTTTGGAAGCATTCCATATTCTCGCCAGTTGTCCATAATTTGGAAGGGGTTAGACTTGGGGCAGCTTCCAGATTATGGACAGTTTGGATTTGGAAGTGCGCCTTTTGGAAGCGTTCCATATTCTCGCCTATTAGTATACAAATTGGAAGTGCATGATTTGGATGATTACATGATTTGTTGTTTTTGTTTGGTTTTTGTCCCCTCCCACTGTAGAACGGGTCATCGACGACTACAGGACATTTAAGCTGGGGTCACGGACGGGTCGGAAAGACGTCGACAATGCAAAGCAGGTTGCCAGTCACTGTGTCCGCTTTTGCGCTTACATGGTGGGCGGAATGCCTGAAAGTTCGACTAGGGATGACTTGCGTTTTTTAGCCCGCATGGACAAGCTGAGGAAGTAAGTTTGTATGGGTTCCTCCTCCTTTGCAAGGTGTCACTGCTCTCTGTCTCTCTCTCTCTCTCTCTTTCACCGCTCACCATGTGCCTCCCTGCCTCTTCCCGCAGCTATCCCGCTTACTTGAAGAATAAGGGCTATATGCCCACCACCGTCAAAAACATGTTGATCAATGTGGTCAACTTGTATAGACACGTGGAGCACGCCTTCCTGAAGCAGAGTAAGCTCAAGAAAGAGGACATCGGCAGGGTCCTGTACGAGCTTAAGAGGCTCCAGTCAGAGATCCACAGGGATGTGGTGATTCGCCAGCAGAAGGTCAAGTTGACAAAGACTAGTGAGTTATGTTTTCATTTTTTTGGGACCTTCAAAATTCCTTTCAAAACCAAAGAACCGTACCACTTTTGGCAGGGGCTAATCCTCCTCCTGTCTCCGCAGTCACCCAGCTGGACTCAGAGCAAGAGCTTAGTTTCCTAAGCACTGCCAAGAAAAGAATCCAGCAGCTGCTGGGTAAGTGGACCTCAGCGGCAGTGCACATGTTTTGAACCTACCTTTTTGCTGATGTTTTGTGTGTGTGTGTGTGTGTGCGCGTTTGTAGATGTCTTGGCCAGCGACAAATTTACAGACAGTGACCATTCCATGTTGATGGGCTACCTGATGGGTTATCTCTGCATAATCAGCGGCCACAGATCGGTGGTGCTCACAAGCATGCTTAAGGAGCATGTGGCTAATGCGGACGTCTGGATGGATGGCAGTCGATACCAGGTCCTGGTGAGTAGTGTGAGGGGGGGGGATCCATCCCTCCACATTCCCGCCAGTGGGAGAGGTTAGACTTGGTGCAGCTTCCAGATTATGGAACATTCCACATTCCCGCCAGTGGGAGAGGTTAGACTTGGGGCAGCTTCCAGATTATGGAACATTCCACATTCCACATTCCCGCCAGTGGGAGAGGTTAGACTTGGGGCAGCTTCCAGATTATGGAACATTCCACATTCCACATTCCCGCCAGTGGGAGAGGTTAGACTTGGGGAAGCTTCCAGATTATGGACAGTCCGGACTTGGAAGTCCATATTTTGGAAGCATTCCAAATTGTAGGCAATTAGTATACAAATCGGGAGGTCTTTGACAGCGGATCCTTTCTGCCTTCCTTCCTTCCTTCTCACAGGTGAATGAGCACAAGACTGCCAAGACCTTCGGCCAGGCATCGCTGGTGCTCAACGCCAAAGAGTTTAGTTGGCTGAAGAGGCTCTATGATGGCGACTGCTGTACCAAGGGAAAGACCAGCAAAAACATTTTTCACACGTACCTCGGGCGCAGCATCAGCAAGCCGACAAACTTTCTCCAGCTGGCCTGGAAGGACGCAGGGCTCCAGGGGCCGATCAATTTTAATATGATCCGCAGCAGCGTCTCCACTTAGGCCGAGAGGCACCTGTCTGAGACGGAGAGGAGAAAGGTTGCCCTCTCAATGTGCCACGACCCATCAACAGCAGAAAAGTTTTATGTCTCCCTTCCGACCAAGGACGTGGCTTACCAGAACAGAAAACTTCGCATGAAAGCCCTGTTAAAGGAGAGACATAAAGCCAGAGCCAAGCCCAAGCCCCTGGAGGAAGAGTCCTCCTATTCCCTCTCCTCTGAAGACAGCGAGGATGAAGAGGAGCCTGTCTATGATGACAGGCCGGACTCCACCTCGCTGTCTTCAGAGGAGGAGGTAATGGTAAACAGTCGACGGAAGAAGAGGCTCTTCTCCCCCTCGGCTGCCAAACGAAAACGAATTCAGGTGACTATTGAAAGGCTGGATCCCCTCATAACCCAACAATCTGAGGATAAATGGAGCTTTACCCTCAACATGCCACAGAATGCTTCTTCTCAGCCGGGGACCACCGAGGGAACCCCGAGTGGCGGTGCGCCGGACGGTGTGCCGGACGGTGCACTCTCTTCAGCTGCTGCTGGGCCCGCTTCTCCGCCCTGTTCTGAGCCAGCTGCTGCTGGGCCCGCTTCTCCGCCCTGTTCTGAGCCAGCTGCTGCTGGGCCCGCTTCTCCGCCCTGTTCTGAGCCAGCTGCTGCTGGGCCCGCTTCTCCGCCCTGTTCTGAGCCAGCTGCTGCTGGGCCCGCTTCTCTGCCCGCTTCTCTGCCCGCTTCTCCGCCCTCCTCCCTGTTCCAACCGCAGATCTCAAGCACAGGAGTTGAGGATGAGTCCATCCAGCTGTCCTGCTCACTTGACCTCTTTAGGGAACACAGTAATTAAGGGTTTGGTTGCCATGGCTACTTTGGTTAGTTAAATTATTTTGTTAGTTAAATTATTTTTGTTTTGTACATTATGTAAAAAATATATTATTTATTTTTAGTTAATCATGTACAGCACCTATGTGTAATTTCTGTTTGTTTTGGGTCAAGAAGAGGCCTGTTCTTCTTCTGTTCTGTTCTGTTAAAAAAATTAAAAACATTTTTTGTTAAAGGCATGAATGTGTTGGCTCCAGTTGTTGTTGCTCTGGGAGGGGGGGCAGCTTCCAGATTATGGAACATTCCACATTCCACATTCTCGCCAGTGAAAAGGTTAGACTTGGGGCAGCTTCCAGATTATGGATGATTCCACCTTCCACAGAATGTGGAAGGCTTCCAAATTACATGCAAACAAGCGAGAATGTGGAAGGCTTCCAAATTACATGCAAACAAACGAGAATGTGGAAGGCTTCCACATTACATGCAAACAAGCGAGAATGTGGAAGGCTTCCACATTACATGCAAACAAGCGAGAATGTGGAAGGCTTCCACATTACATGCAAACAAGCGAGAATGTGGAAGGCTTCCAAATTACATGCAAACAAGCGAGAATGTGGAAGGCTTCCACATTACATGCAAACAAGCGAGAATGTGGAAGGCTTCCACATTACATGCAAACAAGCGAGAATGTGGAAGGCTTCCACATTACATGCAAACAAGCGAGAATGTGGAAGGCTTCCACATTACATGCAAACAAGCGAGAATATGGAAGGCTTCCAAATTACGGACAAATAGCGAGAATATGGAAGGCTTCCAAATTCCCGCTGTCCATAATCTGGAAGCTGCCCCAAATCTAACCCCTTCTAAATTACGGACAAATAGCGAGAATATGGAAGGCTTCCAAAGTCCCTACTTCATCATTTGGAAGTATCGAGTTTCTGGAAACTGCATTTAAATTCCCTTCCCTTTCCCCGCATTCATGAGGACAAGTCACATACCTTTTACAAAAATTTTTATTTGCCATTGTCATCAACACAGGCCTCAAGCTTGGTCCTTATCCCTATGTTAACCAAAAAATATGGGCAAGCATAAACAGCCATACAGGTACACACAAGAGCGAAACATGGCTCCTTCAGAGCCTTCCCTGTGCTTGGTGCCCAAATGTTTCTCCCCACTTGGGACAAATTGTTATCACTGAACCTAAAGTGAAAGTACATGACATGCTGTACAATAAATCAAGTGTCGTAAGGCAGGATCCAACAGTGGCAACGAACTGGCTCCAACAGGATGGAATGTACAGGGGTTATTTCTCAGCTGGATTTTTTTCTGCCCCCACCTCCTTGTTGGACTTCTGCAAGGCCTTCTTAGCCTCACTTCCAATTGGCTGGGAAGAAGCCAAAGACAGCTCGGCTTCATCAGTGGGAGTCGGGCTCATGGGGCGCAGCGGAGTGGGGCGCAGCGGAGTGGGATCGGTGACAGAGTACTCAGGTGGACCATTGGCTCCCTCTGTAGGGCCGGAAGGTTGTTGTTGGTCCGACTGGGTGGGAGCAGTGTAAAGAGAAGAGAGGTGTCAAAACATGAAAAGCTGCATCAAACTTGAGTACAAAGAATTTGGTCATCTGTGTCCACTTACCATCTCACGTCAAAACTAGTCACGATTAGATGTGCTTCCTGGGGGGGAAAAAATGAATGGGATTAGGTGTGAATGTGGAAGCACGCAATCTGCTTCCAAATTCCTATCTATTGCACTAGCATTAGCCCCCTAGTTAGCATCGTTTCAAACGCTGGCAAAAGTCAAAGCAAAACAAATATCTACACCACATATTTAGTGTCCAAAGGGGACAGGGTGACTAACACATGTAGGGGTGACCCATGTTGACGTACCTGCACCGTCTTTCTATGCGCTGAGGAGGAGCGTGTCGTGTGTGCGTCTGCCTAGCTCGTATTTTCCTGCTGAATAGGCTGACTTCCTGTTGACACAGGAAGTTAAAAACTTGACCTCCGGCAACAGGTGAGAAGGTGGAAGATTCCACATTTCAACTCCCGCTTCCAATTTGTATACTAATAGGCGAGAATATGGAATGCTTCCAAAAAACGCACTTCCAAGTTCCAACTGTCCATAATCTGGAAGCTGCCCCATATCCCACTGGCGGGAATGTGGAATGTGGAATGATCCATAATCTGGAAGCTGCCCCAAGTCTAACCTTTTCACTAGCGAGAATGTGGAATGTGGAATGTGGAATCATCCATAATCTTCCAGATTATGGATGATTCCACATTCCCGCCAGTGGGATATGGGGCAGCTTCCAGATTATGGATGATTCCACATTCCCGCCAGTGGGATATGGGGCAGCTTCCAGATTATGGATGATTCCACATTCCACATTCTTGCCAGTGAAAAGGTTAGACTTGGGGCAGCTTCCAGATTATGGATGATTCCACCTTCCACATTCCCGCCAGTGGGATATGGGGCAGCTTCCAGATTATGGATGATTCCACATTCCACATTCTCGCCAGTGAAAAGGTTAGACTTGGGGCAGCTTCCAGATTATGGACAGTTGGAACTTGGAAGTGCGTTTTTTGGAAGCATTCCATATTCTCGCCTGTTAGTATACAAATTGGAAGCGGGAGTTGAAATGTGGAATCTTCCACATTCTCACCTGTTGCCGGAGGTCAAGTTTTTAACTTCCTGTGTCAACAGGAAGTCAGCCTATTCAGCAGGAAAATACGAGCTAGGCAGACGCACACACGACACGCTCCTCCTCAGCGCTCTTCATAGACTGCAGTAAAAAGACGGTGCAGGTAAGTAAACATGGGCCATCCCGACATGTGTTAGTAACGTTTCCCCTTTGGACACTAAATATGTGGTGTATTTATTTGTTTCGCTTTGACTTTTGCCAGCGTTCGAAACTATGCTAACTAGCAGGCTAATGCTAGTGCAATAGATAGGAATTTGGAAGCAGATCGTCTGCTTCCAGATATACACCTATTCCATTTGCTTTTCAGGCCTGGGTGATTTCTCCACCTGAGATGAGCAAGGTAAGTACACAAGGTCATCCGATCGATTGTGCGCTAACTTTGATTAATACAGCTTGTCTTTGCTGTCATTACTCTGTTCTCCATACACAGTCCGAGAACAGCTGTGAGACCAGCCCTATCACCCCTGATGACACAGAATTCAAGGTCTCAATCCAGCGTGGATCAACAGTGTAAAAGATATCCAAATGTCATATTTTTGTACTTTGCTGGCCATTTGTCTGTCATGGTCTAAATTGTCCAACTATTTTCCTTTCATCCATCCAGGGTCCACCTCAGTGATGTAGAGGCCGGCACTAGAATCCAGGTGAAGGAATTCAAGGACGAGTGGCCCTCCCCACCCCCTCCCAATGTAGAATTATTGCCACCACCCTTCCAACCCTTATGTCCAACCCCTCGACTCCTCCATCCCCCCAGTCGCGGCAGCTCCCTCTCCCCCCACCGACCTACACCACTGGGGAATGTACACAGCACGGTTGTGCTGACGAAAAGACGGGTGCCTGAATCCAGACGCTCTGATACCTCCACTGGTTTTAAATGTTGTGTGCTATTATAGCTATGTTCGATCCATTGCCTTCAGGTCTTCTACTGGTTTTTACCTCAGGTTGTGTGCTGTAAAGCAATAAAAAATTTGCAAAATGCCTTTGCTTGTCATGATTATTGCCACCTTGTAGCTAGACACAGAGTGTGGAAGACTCCACCCTTCCATAATCCGGCCATTGAAAAGGTTAGACTTGGGGCAGCTTCCAGATTATGGATGATTCCACATTCCACATTCTTGCCAGTGAAAAGGTTAGACTTGGGGCAGCTTCCAGATTATGGATGATTCCACCTTCCACATTCCCGCCAGTGGGATATGGGGCAGCTTCCAGATTATGGATGATTCCACATTCCACATTCTCGCCAGTGAAAAGGTTAGACTTGGGGCAGCTTCCAGATTATGGATCATTCCACATTCCACATTCCCGCCAGTGGGATATGGGGCAGCTTCCAGATTATGGACAGTCTGGATTTGGAAGTGCGTTTTTTGGAAGCATTCCACATTCTCGCCTATTAGTATACAAATTGGAAGCGGGAGTTGAAATGTGGAATCTTCCACATTCTCACCTGTTGCCGGAGGTCAAGTTTTTAACTTCCTGTGTCAACAGGAAGTCAGCCTATTCAGCAGAAAAATACGAGCTAGGGAAACGCACACACGATAGGCTATACTAATAGGCGAGAATATGGAACGCTTCCAAAAGGCGCACTTCCAAATCCAAACTGTCCATAATCTGGAAGCTGCCCCAAGTCTAACCCCTTCCAAATTATGGACAACTGGCGAGAATATGGAATGCTTCCAAAAGGTGCACTTCCAAATCCTGACTGTCCATAATCTGGAAGCTACCCCAAGTCTAACCTTTCCCACTGGCGGGAATGTGGAATGTGGAATCATCCATAATCTGGAAGGTGGAATCTGGATGATTCCACCTTCCACATTCCCGCCAGTGGAAAAGGTTAGACTTGGGGCAGCTTCCAGATTATGGATGATTCCACCTTCCACATTCCCGCCAGTGGGATATGGGGCAGCTTCCAGATTATGAAACATTCCACATTCCACATTCCTGCCAGTGGGATATGGGGCAGCTTCCAGATTATGGATGAATCCACATTCCACATTCCCGCCAGTGGGATATGGGGCAGCTTCCAGATTATGGACAGTGGGAATTTGGAAGTGCATCTTTTGGAAGCCTTCCACATTCGCGCTTGTTTGCATGTAATGTGGAAGCCTTCCACATTCTCGCTTGTTTGCATGTAATGTGGAAGCCTTCCACATTCTCGCTTGTTTGCATGTAATGTGGAAGCCTTCCATATTCTCACTTATTTGCATGTAATTTGGAAGCATTCCATATTCTCGCCTGTTTGCATGCAACTTGGAAGTGTGTCACTTTGAAGCATAAGGGGGTCTTTCTCTCCCAGATATATCTCCATCCGTAGGTCCCACATGCTCAGTTCAGGTGTCCATTGAAAGGTCTCCTCCTGAGGATCAAGTAGACATCTAGACCGAGTCTGTGGGACATCCCTTTTAAAAGGAGGGACATGGTAAATGTTGGGCTGAAAAAAACATGTCTTTCAAGGCAGCTTTTGAGGTTACACCCATTTCCTTACATCGTAGAGACTCGGGGTTGGCACCGTTGGAACCGGTGTGGCCAAAAATGGGGGGGTAGAGCCTATCAGGGAGCAGCTGGGAGGCTCGTGGGCCGAGAGGTTGACGTGAAAAGAAAATGAATGGGTTTAGGTGTGAATGTGGAAGATTCCACATTGGACATTCAACTTTTGGTCATGCGCCACCTGGTGTTTGTGCCGAAATGGCCATTGCACTTTTGTCGTCAGATCCGGACGAGCTTGGCATCAAAAAATCCGACGTGGCGCGGTGTTAATTTAGGTGCAATTTTTGTAATTTTCTGAGTCCTGTGGGCTGAGTTAACGGCCCGAAATCGAAAATGGAATTGCGCAATAACAGTCTCCTAATAGGAGTTAGGGTTACGGTCGTCTTTTGACCGAATGACTCGAAATTCGGCACGAATGTGGTCCTCTACTGGCTGAACGAGGGAGAGCAGTTCCCATTGGATTCCGTTGAAATTTGTATTTTTGGTGAATATTTTAAAGAAAAAAGTGGCCATTTTTCATGAAAACCTCAGCCCATTTTTTCAATAGCTTCCAGGTCTTTGGACCGATTGACTCGAAATCGCTCCCAAATGTGGTCCTATACTGGCTGAACGAGACACAGCAGTTCCCATTGGATTCCGGTGAAATTTGTATTTTTGGTGAATATTTTAGTGAAAAGGTACAATGTTTCATGAGACTGCCTTAAGGCTGGGGCTAGGGTTAGGGTTAGGGTTAGGGTTAGGGTTAGGGTTAGGGTTAGGGCTAGGGTTAGGGTTAGGGTTAGGGTTACGGTCGTCTTTTGACCGAATGACTCGAAATTCGGCACGAATGTGGTCCTCTACTGGCTGAACGAGGGAGAGCAGTTCCCATTGGATTCCGTTGAAATTTGTATTTTTTGGTGAATATTTTAAAGAAAAAAGTGGCCATTTTTCATGAAAACCTCAGCCCATTTTTTCAATAGCTTCCAGGTCTTTGGACCGATTGACTCGAAATCGCTCCCAAATGTGGTCCTATACTGGCTGAACGAGACACAGCAGTTCCCATTGGATTCCGGTGAAATTTGTATTTTTGGTGAATATTTTAGTGAAAAGGTACAATGTTTCATGAGACTGCCTTAAGGCTGGGGCTAGGGTTAGGGTTAGGGTTAGGGTTAGGGTTAGGGTTAGGGCTAGGGTTAGGGCTAGGGTTAGGGTTAGGGTTAGGGTTACGGTCGTCTTTTGAGGGTTAGGGTTAGGGTTAGGGTTAGGGTTAGGGTTAGGGCTAGGGTTAGGGTTAGGGTTAGGGTTACGGTCGTCTTTTGACCGAATGACTCGAAATTCGGCACGAATGTGGTCCTCTACTGGCTGAACGAGGGAGAGCAGTTCCCATTGGATTCCGTTGAAATTTGTATTTTTGGTGAATATTTTAGTGAAAAGGTACAATGTTTCATGAGACTGCCTTAAGGCTGGGGCTAGGGTTAGGGTTAGGGTTAGGGTTAGGGTTAGGGTTAGGGCTAGGGTTAGGGCTAGGGTTAGGGTTAGGGTTAGGGTTACGGTCGTCTTTTGAGGGTTAGGGTTAGGGTTAGGGTTAGGGTTAGGGCTAGGGTTAGGGTTAGGGTTAGGGTTACGGTCGTCTTTTGACCGAATGACTCGAAATTCGGCACGAATGTGGTCCTCTACTGGCTGAACGAGGGAGAGCAGTTCCCATTGGATTCCGTTGAAATTTGTATTTTTGGTGAATATTTTAAAGAAAAAAGTGGCCATTTTTCATGAAAACCTCAGCCCATTTTTTCAATAGCTTCCAGGTCTTTGGACCGATTGACTCGAAATCGCTCCCAAATGTGGTCCTATACTGGCTGAACGAGACACATCAGTTCCCATTGGATTCCGGTGAAATTTGTATTTTTGGTGAATATTTTAGTGAAAAGGTACAATGTTTCATGAGACTGCCTTAAGGCTGGGGCTAGGGTTAGGGTTAGGGTTAGGGTTAGGGTTAGGGTTAGGGCTAGGGTTAGGGTTAGGGTTAGGGTTACGGTCGTCTTTTGACCGAATGACTCGAAATTCGGCACGAATGTGGTCCTCTACTGGCTGAACGAGGGAGAGCAGTTCCCATTGGATTCCGTTGAAATTTGTATTTTTGGTGAATATTTTAAAGAAAAAAGTGGCCATTTTTCATGAAAACCTCAGCCCATTTTTTCAATAGCTTCCAGGTCTTTGGACCGATTGACTCGAAATCGCTCCCAAATGTGGTCCTATACTGGCTGAACGAGACACAGCAGTTCCCATTGGATTCCGGTGAAATTTGTATTTTTGGTGAATATTTTAGTGAAAAGGTACAATGTTTCATGAGACTGCCTTAAGGCTGGGGCTAGGGTTAGGGTTAGGGTTAGGGTTAGGGTTAGGGCTAGGGTTAGGGTTAGGGTTAGGGTTACGGTCGTCTTTTGACCGAATGACTCGAAATTCGGCACGAATGTGGTCCTCTACTGGCTGAACGAGGGAGAGCAGTTCCCATTGGATTCCGTTGAAATTTGTATTTTTTGGTGAATATTTTAAAGAAAAAAGTGGCCATTTTTCATGAAAACCTCAGCCCATTTTTTCAATAGCTTCCAGGTCTTTGGACCGATTGACTCGAAATCGCTCCCAAATGTGGTCCTATACTGGCTGAACGAGACACAGCAGTTCCCATTGGATTCCGGTGAAATTTGTATTTTTGGTGAATATTTTAGTGAAAAGGTACAATGTTTCATGAGACTGCCTTAAGGCTGGGGCTAGGGTTAGGGTTAGGGTTAGGGTTAGGGTTAGGGTTAGGGCTAGGGTTAGGGCTAGGGTTAGGGTTAGGGTTAGGGTTACGGTCGTCTTTTGAGGGTTAGGGTTAGGGTTAGGGTTAGGGTTAGGGCTAGGGTTAGGGTTAGGGTTAGGGTTACGGTCGTCTTTTGACCGAATGACTCGAAATTCGGCACGAATGTGGTCCTCTACTGGCTGAACGAGGGAGAGCAGTTCCCATTGGATTCCGTTGAAATTTGTATTTTTGGTGAATATTTTAGTGAAAAGGTACAATGTTTCATGAGACTGCCTTAAGGCTGGGGCTAGGGTTAGGGTTAGGGTTAGGGTTAGGGTTAGGGTTAGGGCTAGGGTTAGGGCTAGGGTTAGGGTTAGGGTTAGGGTCACGGTCGTCTTTTGAGGGTTAGGGTTAGGGTTAGGGTTAGGGTTAGGGCTAGGGTTAGGGTTAGGGTTAGGGTTACGGTCGTCTTTTGACCGAATGACTCGAAATTCGGCACGAATGTGGTCCTCTACTGGCTGAACGAGGGAGAGCAGTTCCCATTGGATTCCGTTGAAATTTGTATTTTTGGTGAATATTTTAGTGAAAAGGTACAATGTTTCATGAGACTGCCTTAAGGCTGGGGCTAGGGTTAGGGTTAGGGTTAGGGTTAGGGTTAGGGTTAGGGCTAGGGTTAGGGTTAGGGTTAGGGTTACGGTCGTCTTTTGACCGAATGACTCGAAATTCGGCACGAATGTGGTCCTCTACTGGCTGAACGAGGGAGAGCAGTTCCCATTGGATTCCGTTGAAATTTGTATTTTTGGTGAATATTTTAAAGAAAAAAGTGGCCATTTTTCATGAAAACCTCAGCCCATTTTTTCAATAGCTTCCAGGTCTTTGGACCGATTGACTCGAAATCGCTCCCAAATGTGGTCCTATACTGGCTGAACGAGACACAGCAGTTCCCATTGGATTCCGGTGAAATTTGTATTTTTGGTGAATATTTTAGTGAAAAGGTACAATGTTTCATGAGACTGCCTTAAGGCTGGGGCTAGGGTTAGGGTTAGGGTTAGGGTTAGGGTTAGGGTTAGGGCTAGGGTTAGGGCTAGGGTTAGGGTTAGGGTTAGGGTTACGGTCGTCTTTTGAGGGTTAGGGTTAGGGTTAGGGTTAGGGTTAGGGCTAGGGTTAGGGTTAGGGTTAGGGTTACGGTCGTCTTTTGACCGAATGACTCGAAATTCGGCACGAATGTGGTCCTCTACTGGCTGAACGAGGGAGAGCAGTTCCCATTGGATTCCGTTGAAATTTGTATTTTTGGTGAATATTTTAGTGAAAAGGTACAATGTTTCATGAGACTGCCTTAAGGCTGGGGCTAGGGTTAGGGTTAGGGTTAGGGTTAGGGTTAGGGTTAGGGCTAGGGTTAGGGCTAGGGTTAGGGTTAGGGTTAGGGTCACGGTCGTCTTTTGAGGGTTAGGGTTAGGGTTAGGGTTAGGGTTAGGGCTAGGGTTAGGGTTAGGGTTAGGGTTACGGTCGTCTTTTGACCGAATGACTCGAAATTCGGCACGAATGTGGTCCTCTACTGGCTGAACGAGGGAGAGCAGTTCCCATTGGATTCCGTTGAAATTTGTATTTTTGGTGAATATTTTAGTGAAAAGGTACAATGTTTCATGAGACTGCCTTAAGGCTGGGGCTAGGGTTAGGGTTAGGGTTAGGGTTAGGGCTAGGGTTAGGGTTAGGGTTAGGGTTACGGTCGTCTTTTGACCGAATGACTCGAAATTCGGCACGAATGTGGTCCTCTACTGGCTGAACGAGGGAGAGCAGTTCCCATTGGATTCCGTTGAAATTTGTATTTTTGGTGAATATTTTAAAGAAAAAAGTGGCCATTTTTCATGAAAACCTCAGCCCATTTTTTCAATAGCTTCCAGGTCTTTGGACCGATTGACTCGAAATCGCTCCCAAATGTGGTCCTATACTGGCTGAACGAGACACATCAGTTCCCATTGGATTCCGGTGAAATTTGTATTTTTGGTGAATATTTTAGTGAAAAGGTACAATGTTTCATGAGACTGCCTTAAGGCTGGGGCTAGGGTTAGGGTTAGGGTTAGGGTTAGGGTTAGGGTTAGGGCTAGGGTTAGGGTTAGGGTTAGGGTTACGGTCGTCTTTTGACCGAATGACTCGAAATTCGGCACGAATGTGGTCCTCTACTGGCTGAACGAGGGAGAGCAGTTCCCATTGGATTCCGTTGAAATTTGTATTTTTGGTGAATATTTTAAAGAAAAAAGTGGCCATTTTTCATGAAAACCTCAGCCCATTTTTTCAATAGCTTCCAGGTCTTTGGACCGATTGACTCGAAATCGCTCCCAAATGTGGTCCTATACTGGCTGAACGAGACACAGCAGTTCCCATTGGATTCCGGTGAAATTTGTATTTTTGGTGAATATTTTAGTGAAAAGGTACAATGTTTCATGAGACTGCCTTAAGGCTGGGGCTAGGGTTAGGGTTAGGGTTAGGGTTAGGGTTAGGGTTAGGGCTAGGGTTAGGGCTAGGGTTAGGGTTAGGGTTAGGGTTACGGTCGTCTTTTGAGGGTTAGGGTTAGGGTTAGGGTTAGGGTTAGGGCTAGGGTTAGGGTTAGGGTTAGGGTTACGGTCGTCTTTTGACCGAATGACTCGAAATTCGGCACGAATGTGGTCCTCTACTGGCTGAACGAGGGAGAGCAGTTCCCATTGGATTCCGTTGAAATTTGTATTTTTGGTGAATATTTTAGTGAAAAGGTACAATGTTTCATGAGACTGCCTTAAGGCTGGGGCTAGGGTTAGGGTTAGGGTTAGGGTTAGGGTTAGGGTTAGGGCTAGGGTTAGGGCTAGGGTTAGGGTTAGGGTTAGGGTCACGGTCGTCTTTTGAGGGTTAGGGTTAGGGTTAGGGTTAGGGTTAGGGCTAGGGTTAGGGTTAGGGTTAGGGTTACGGTCGTCTTTTGACCGAATGACTCGAAATTCGGCACGAATGTGGTCCTCTACTGGCTGAACGAGGGAGAGCAGTTCCCATTGGATTCCGTTGAAATTTGTATTTTTGGTGAATATTTTAGTGAAAAGGTACAATGTTTCATGAGACTGCCTTAAGGCTGGGGCTAGGGTTAGGGTTAGGGTTAGGGTTAGGGCTAGGGTTAGGGTTAGGGTTAGGGTTACGGTCGTCTTTTGACCGAATGACTCGAAATTCGGCACGAATGTGGTCCTCTACTGGCTGAACGAGGGAGAGCAGTTCCCATTGGATTCCGTTGAAATTTGTATTTTTGGTGAATATTTTAAAGAAAAAAGTGGCCATTTTTCATGAAAACCTCAGCCCATTTTTTCAATAGCTTCCAGGTCTTTGGACCGATTGACTCGAAATCGCTCCCAAATGTGGTCCTATACTGGCTGAACGAGACACATCAGTTCCCATTGGATTCCGGTGAAATTTGTATTTTTGGTGAATATTTTAGTGAAAAGGTACAATGTTTCATGAGACTGCCTTAAGGCTGGGGCTAGGGTTAGGGTTAGGGTTAGGGTTAGGGTTAGGGTTAGGGCTAGGGTTAGGGTTAGGGTTAGGGTTACGGTCGTCTTTTGACCGAATGACTCGAAATTCGGCACGAATGTGGTCCTCTACTGGCTGAACGAGGGAGAGCAGTTCCCATTGGATTCCGTTGAAATTTGTATTTTTGGTGAATATTTTAAAGAAAAAAGTGGCCATTTTTCATGAAAACCTCAGCCCATTTTTTCAATAGCTTCCAGGTCTTTGGACCGATTGACTCGAAATCGCTCCCAAATGTGGTCCTATACTGGCTGAACGAGACACAGCAGTTCCCATTGGATTCCGTTGAAATTTGTATTTTTGGTGAATATTTTAGTGAAAATCTACAATGTTTCATGAGACTGCCTTAAGGCTGGGGCTAGGGTTAGGGTTAGGGTTAGGGTTAGGGTTAGGGTTACGGTCGTCTTTTGACCGAATGACTCGAAATTCGGCACGAATGTGGTCCTCTACTGGCTGAACGAGGGAGAGCAGTTCCCATTGGATTCCGTTGAAATTTGTATTTTTGGTGAATATTTTAGTGAAAAGGTACAATGTTTCATGAGACTGCCTTAAGGCTGGGGCTAGGGTTAGGGTTAGGGTTAGGGTTAGGGTTAGGGTTAGGGCTAGGGTTAGGGCTAGGGTTAGGGTTAGGGTTAGGGTTACGGTCGTCTTTTGAGGGTTAGGGTTAGGGTTAGGGTTAGGGTTAGGGCTAGGGTTAGGGTTAGGGTTAGGGTTACGGTCGTCTTTTGACCGAATGACTCGAAATTCGGCACGAATGTGGTCCTCTACTGGCTGAACGAGGGAGAGCAGTTCCCATTGGATTCCGTTGAAATTTGTATTTTTGGTGAATATTTTAGTGAAAAGGTACAATGTTTCATGAGACTGCCTTAAGGCTGGGGCTAGGGTTAGGGTTAGGGTTAGGGTTAGGGCTAGGGTTAGGGTTAGGGTTAGGGTTACGGTCGTCTTTTGACCGAATGACTCGAAATTCGGCACGAATGTGGTCCTCTACTGGCTGAACGAGGGAGAGCAGTTCCCATTGGATTCCGTTGAAATTTGTATTTTTGGTGAATATTTTAAAGAAAAAAGTGGCCATTTTTCATGAAAACCTCAGCCCATTTTTTCAATAGCTTCCAGGTCTTTGGACCGATTGACTCGAAATCGCTCCCAAATGTGGTCCTATACTGGCTGAACGAGACACATCAGTTCCCATTGGATTCCGGTGAAATTTGTATTTTTGGTGAATATTTTAGTGAAAAGGTACAATGTTTCATGAGACTGCCTTAAGGCTGGGGCTAGGGTTAGGGTTAGGGTTAGGGTTAGGGTTAGGGTTAGGGCTAGGGTTAGGGTTAGGGTTACGGTCGTCTTTTGACCGAATGACTCGAAATTCGGCACGAATGTGGTCCTCTACTGGCTGAACGAGGGAGAGCAGTTCCCATTGGATTCCGTTGAAATTTGTATTTTTGGTGAATATTTTAAAGAAAAAAGTGGCCATTTTTCATGAAAACCTCAGCCCATTTTTTCAATAGCTTCCAGGTCTTTGGACCGATTGACTCGAAATCGCTCCCAAATGTGGTCCTATACTGGCTGAACGAGACACAGCAGTTCCCATTGGATTCCGGTGAAATTTGTATTTTTGGTGAATATTTTAGTGAAAAGGTACAATGTTTCATGAGACTGCCTTAAGGCTGGGGCTAGGGTTAGGGTTAGGGTTAGGGTTAGGGTTAGGGCTAGGGCTAGGGTTAGGGTTAGGGTTACGGTCGTCTTTTGACCGAATGACTCGAAATTCGGCACGAATGTGGTCCTCTACTGGCTGAACGAGGGAGAGCAGTTCCCATTGGATTCCGTTGAAATTTGTATTTTTGGTGAATATTTTAAAGAAAAAAGTGGCCATTTTTCATGAAAACCTCAGCCCATTTTTTCAATAGCTTCCAGGTCTTTGGACCGATTGACTCGAAATCGCTCCCAAATGTGGTCCTATACTGGCTGAACGAGACACATCAGTTCCCATTGGATTCCGGTGAAATTTGTATTTTTGGTGAATATTTTAGTGAAAAGGTACAATGTTTCATGAGACTGCCTTAAGGCTGGGGCTAGGGTTAGGGTTAGGGTTAGGGTTAGGGTTAGGGCTAGGGCTAGGGTTAGGGTTAGGGTTACGGTCGTCTTTTGACCGAATGACTCGAAATTCGGCACGAATGTGGTCCTCTACTGCTGAACGAGGGAGAGCAGTTCCCATTGGATTCCGTTGAAATTTGTATTTTTGGTGAATATTTTAAAGAAAAAAGTGGCCATTTTTCATGAAAACCTCAGCCCATTTTTTCAATAGCTTCCAGGTCTTTGGACCGATTGACTCGAAATCGCTCCCAAATGTGGTCCTATACTGGCTGAACGAGACACATCAGTTCCCATTGGATTCCGGTGAAATTTGTATTTTTGGTGAATATTTTAGTGAAAAGGTACAATGTTTCATGAGACTGCCTTAAGGCTGGGGCTAGGGTTAGGGTTAGGGTTAGGGTTAGGGTTAGGGTTAGGGCTAGGGTTAGGGTTAGGGTTAGGGTTACGGTCGTCTTTTGACCGAATGACTCGAAATTCGGCACGAATGTGGTCCTCTACTGGCTGAACGAGGGAGAGCAGTTCCCATTGGATTCCGTTGAAATTTGTATTTTTGGTGAATATTTTAAAGAAAAAAGTGGCCATTTTTCATGAAAACCTCAGCCCATTTTTTCAATAGCTTCCAGGTCTTTGGACCGATTGACTCGAAATCGCTCCCAAATGTGGTCCTATACTGGCTGAACGAGACACAGCAGTTCCCATTGGATTCCGGTGAAATTTGTATTTTTGGTGAATATTTTAGTGAAAAGGTACAATGTTTCATGAGACTGCCTTAAGGCTGGGGCTAGGGTTAGGGTTAGGGTTAGGGTTAGGGTTAGGGCTAGGGTTAGGGTTAGGGTTAGGGTTACGGTCGTCTTTTGACCGAATGACTCGAAATTCGGCACGAATGTGGTCCTCTACTGGCTGAACGAGGGAGAGCAGTTCCCATTGGATTCCGTTGAAATTTGTATTTTTGGTGAATATTTTAAAGAAAAAAGTGGCCATTTTTCATGAAAACCTCAGCCCATTTTTTCAATAGCTTCCAGGTCTTTGGACCGATTGACTCGAAATCGCTCCCAAATGTGGTCCTATACTGGCTGAACGAGACACAGCAGTTCCCATTGGATTCCGGTGAAATTTGTATTTTTGGTGAATATTTTAGTGAAAAGGTACAATGTTTCATGAGACTGCCTTAAGGCTGGGGCTAGGGTTAGGGTTAGGGTTAGGGTTAGGGTTAGGGTTAGGGTTAGGGCTAGGGTTAGGGTTAGGGTTAGGGTTACGGTCGTCTTTTGACCGAATGACTCGAAATTCGGCACGAATGTGGTCCTCTACTGGCTGAACGAGGGAGAGCAGTTCCCATTGGATTCCGTTGAAATTTGTATTTTTGGTGAATATTTTAGTGAAAAGGTACAATGTTTCATGAGACTGCCTTAAGGCTGGGGCTAGGGTTAGGGTTAGGGTTAGGGTTAGGGTTAGGGTTAGGGCTAGGGTTAGGGTTAGGGTTAGGGTTACGGTCGTCTTTTGACCGAATGACTCGAAATTCGGCACGAATGTGGTCCTCTACTGGCTGAACGAGGGAGAGCAGTTCCCATTGGATTCCGTTGAAATTTGTATTTTTGGTGAATATTTTAAAGAAAAAAGTGGCCATTTTTCATGAAAACCTCAGCCCATTTTTCAATAGCTTCCAGGTCTTTGGACCGATTGACTCGAAATCGCTCCCAAATGTGGTCCTATACTGGCTGAACGAGACACAGCAGTTCCCATTGGATTCCGGTGAAATTTGTATTTTTGGTGAATATTTTAGTGAAAAGGTACAATGTTTCATGAGACTGCCTTAAGGCTGGGGCTAGGGTTAGGGTTAGGGTTAGGGTTAGGGTTAGGGTTAGGGCTAGGGTTAGGGTTAGGGTTAGGGTTACGGTCGTCTTTTGACCGAATGACTCGAAATTCGGCACGAATGTGGTCCTCTACTGGCTGAACGAGGGAGAGCAGTTCCCATTGGATTCCGTTGAAATTTGTATTTTTGGTGAATATTTTAAAGAAAAAAGTGGCCATTTTTCATGAAAACCTCAGCCCATTTTTTCAATAGCTTCCAGGTCTTTGGACCGATTGACTCGAAATCGCTCCCAAATGTGGTCCTATACTGGCTGAACGAGACACAGCAGTTCCCATTGGATTCCGGTGAAATTTGTATTTTTGGTGAATATTTTAGTGAAAAGGTACAATGTTTCATGAGACTGCCTTAAGGCTGGGGCTAGGGTTAGGGTTAGGGTTAGGGTTAGGGTTAGGGCTAGGGTTAGGGTTAGGGTTAGGGTTAGGGTTAGGGCTAGGGTTAGGGTTAGGGTTAGGGTTACGGTCGTCTTTTGACCGAATGACTCGAAATTCGGCACGAATGTGGTCCTCTACTGGCTGAACGAGGGAGAGCAGTTCCCATTGGATTCCGTTGAAATTTGTATTTTTGGTGAATATTTTAAAGAAAAAAGTGGCCATTTTTCATGAAAACCTCAGCCCATTTTTTCAATAGCTTCCAGGTCTTTGGACCGATTGACTCGAAATCGCTCCCAAATGTGGTCCTATACTGGCTGAACGAGACACAGCAGTTCCCATTGGATTCCGGTGAAATTTGTATTTTTGGTGAATATTTTAGTGAAAAGGTACAATGTTTCATGAGACTGCCTTAAGGCTGGGGCTAGGGTTAGGGTTAGGGTTAGGGTTAGGGTTAGGGCTAGGGTTAGGGTTAGGGTTAGGGTTAGGGTTAGGGCTAGGGTTAGGGTTAGGGTTAGGGTTACGGTCGTCTTTTGACCGAATGACTCGAAATTCGGCACGAATGTGGTCCTCTACTGGCTGAACGAGGGAGAGCAGTTCCCATTGGATTCCGTTGAAATTTGTATTTTTGGTGAATATTTTAAAGAAAAAAGTGGCCATTTTTCATGAAAACCTCAGCCCATTTTTTCAATAGCTTCCAGGTCTTTGGACCGATTGACTCGAAATCGCTCCCAAATGTGGTCCTATACTGGCTGAACGAGACACATCAGTTCCCATTGGATTCCGGTGAAATTTGTATTTTTGGTGAATATTTTAGTGAAAAGGTACAATGTTTCATGAGACTGCCTTAAGGCTGGGGCTAGGGTTAGGGTTAGGGTTAGGGTTAGGGTTAGGGTTAGGGCTAGGGTTAGGGTTAGGGTTAGGGTTACGGTCGTCTTTTGACCGAATGACTCGAAATTCGGCACGAATGTGGTCCTCTACTGGCTGAACGAGGGAGAGCAGTTCCCATTGGATTCCGTTGAAATTTGTATTTTTGGTGAATATTTTAAAGAAAAAAGTGGCCATTTTTCATGAAAACCTCAGCCCATTTTTTCAATAGCTTCCAGGTCTTTGGACCGATTGACTCGAAATCGCTCCCAAATGTGGTCCTATACTGGCTGAACGAGACACATCAGTTCCCATTGGATTCCGGTGAAATTTGTATTTTTGGTGAATATTTTAGTGAAAAGGTACAATGTTTCATGAGACTGCCTTAAGGCTGGGGCTAGGGTTAGGGTTAGGGTTAGGGTTAGGGTTAGGGTTAGGGCTAGGGTTAGGGTTAGGGTTAGGGTTACGGTCGTCTTTTGACCGAATGACTCGAAATTCGGCACGAATGTGGTCCTCTACTGGCTGAACGAGGGAGAGCAGTTCCCATTGGATTCCGTTGAAATTTGTATTTTTGGTGAATATTTTAAAGAAAAAAGTGGCCATTTTTCATGAAAACCTCAGCCCATTTTTTCAATAGCTTCCAGGTCTTTGGACCGATTGACTCGAAATCGCTCCCAAATGTGGTCCTATACTGGCTGAACGAGACACAGCAGTTCCCATTGGATTCCGGTGAAATTTGTATTTTTGGTGAATATTTTAGTGAAAAGGTACAATGTTTCATGAGACTGCCTTAAGGCTGGGGCTAGGGTTAGGGTTAGGGTTAGGGTTAGGGTTAGGGCTAGGGTTAGGGTTAGGGTTAGGGTTAGGGTTAGGGCTAGGGTTAGGGTTAGGGTTAGGGTTACGGTCGTCTTTTGACCGAATGACTCGAAATTCGGCACGAATGTGGTCCTCTACTGGCTGAACGAGGGAGAGCAGTTCCCATTGGATTCCGTTGAAATTTGTATTTTTGGTGAATATTTTAAAGAAAAAAGTGGCCATTTTTCATGAAAACCTCAGCCCATTTTTTCAATAGCTTCCAGGTCTTTGGACCGATTGACTCGAAATCGCTCCCAAATGTGGTCCTATACTGGCTGAACGAGACACATCAGTTCCCATTGGATTCCGGTGAAATTTGTATTTTTGGTGAATATTTTAGTGAAAAGGTACAATGTTTCATGAGACTGCCTTAAGGCTGGGGCTAGGGTTAGGGTTAGGGTTAGGGTTAGGGTTAGGGTTAGGGCTAGGGTTAGGGTTAGGGTTAGGGTTACGGTCGTCTTTTGACCGAATGACTCGAAATTCGGCACGAATGTGGTCCTCTACTGGCTGAACGAGGGAGAGCAGTTCCCATTGGATTCCGTTGAAATTTGTATTTTTGGTGAATATTTTAAAGAAAAAAGTGGCCATTTTTCATGAAAACCTCAGCCCATTTTTTCAATAGCTTCCAGGTCTTTGGACCGATTGACTCGAAATCGCTCCCAAATGTGGTCCTATACTGGCTGAACGAGACACATCAGTTCCCATTGGATTCCGGTGAAATTTGTATTTTTGGTGAATATTTTAGTGAAAAGGTACAATGTTTCATGAGACTGCCTTAAGGCTGGGGCTAGGGTTAGGGTTAGGGTTAGGGTTAGGGTTAGGGTTAGGGCTAGGGTTAGGGTTAGGGTTAGGGTTACGGTCGTCTTTTGACCGAATGACTCGAAATTCGGCACGAATGTGGTCCTCTACTGGCTGAACGAGGGAGAGCAGTTCCCATTGGATTCCGTTGAAATTTGTATTTTTGGTGAATATTTTAAAGAAAAAAGTGGCCATTTTTCATGAAAACCTCAGCCCATTTTTTCAATAGCTTCCAGGTCTTTGGACCGATTGACTCGAAATCGCTCCCAAATGTGGTCCTATACTGGCTGAACGAGACACAGCAGTTCCCATTGGATTCCGGTGAAATTTGTATTTTTGGTGAATATTTTAGTGAAAAGGTACAATGTTTCATGAGACTGCCTTAAGGCTGGGGCTAGGGTTAGGGTTAGGGTTAGGGTTAGGGTTAGGGCTAGGGTTAGGGTTAGGGTTAGGGTTACGGTCGTCTTTTGACCGAATGACTCGAAATTCGGCACGAATGTGGTCCTCTACTGGCTGAACGAGGGAGAGCAGTTCCCATTGGATTCCGTTGAAATTTGTATTTTTTGGTGAATATTTTAAAGAAAAAAGTGGCCATTTTTCATGAAAACCTCAGCCCATTTTTTCAATAGCTTCCAGGTCTTTGGACCGATTGACTCGAAATCGCTCCCAAATGTGGTCCTATACTGGCTGAACGAGACACAGCAGTTCCCATTGGATTCCGGTGAAATTTGTATTTTTGGTGAATATTTTAGTGAAAAGGTACAATGTTTCATGAGACTGCCTTAAGGCTGGGGCTAGGGTTAGGGTTAGGGTTAGGGTTAGGGTTAGGGTTAGGGCTAGGGTTAGGGCTAGGGTTAGGGTTAGGGTTAGGGTTACGGTCGTCTTTTGAGGGTTAGGGTTAGGGTTAGGGTTAGGGTTAGGGCTAGGGTTAGGGTTAGGGTTAGGGTTACGGTCGTCTTTTGACCGAATGACTCGAAATTCGGCACGAATGTGGTCCTCTACTGGCTGAACGAGGGAGAGCAGTTCCCATTGGATTCCGTTGAAATTTGTATTTTTGGTGAATATTTTAGTGAAAAGGTACAATGTTTCATGAGACTGCCTTAAGGCTGGGGCTAGGGTTAGGGTTAGGGTTAGGGTTAGGGTTAGGGTTAGGGCTAGGGTTAGGGCTAGGGTTAGGGTTAGGGTTAGGGTCACGGTCGTCTTTTGAGGGTTAGGGTTAGGGTTAGGGTTAGGGTTAGGGCTAGGGTTAGGGTTAGGGTTAGGGTTACGGTCGTCTTTTGACCGAATGACTCGAAATTCGGCACGAATGTGGTCCTCTACTGGCTGAACGAGGGAGAGCAGTTCCCATTGGATTCCGTTGAAATTTGTATTTTTGGTGAATATTTTAGTGAAAAGGTACAATGTTTCATGAGACTGCCTTAAGGCTGGGGCTAGGGTTAGGGTTAGGGTTAGGGTTAGGGCTAGGGTTAGGGTTAGGGTTAGGGTTACGGTCGTCTTTTGACCGAATGACTCGAAATTCGGCACGAATGTGGTCCTCTACTGGCTGAACGAGGGAGAGCAGTTCCCATTGGATTCCGTTGAAATTTGTATTTTTGGTGAATATTTTAAAGAAAAAAGTGGCCATTTTTCATGAAAACCTCAGCCCATTTTTTCAATAGCTTCCAGGTCTTTGGACCGATTGACTCGAAATCGCTCCCAAATGTGGTCCTATACTGGCTGAACGAGACACATCAGTTCCCATTGGATTCCGGTGAAATTTGTATTTTTGGTGAATATTTTAGTGAAAAGGTACAATGTTTCATGAGACTGCCTTAAGGCTGGGGCTAGGGTTAGGGTTAGGGTTAGGGTTAGGGTTAGGGTTAGGGCTAGGGTTAGGGTTAGGGTTAGGGTTACGGTCGTCTTTTGACCGAATGACTCGAAATTCGGCACGAATGTGGTCCTCTACTGGCTGAACGAGGGAGAGCAGTTCCCATTGGATTCCGTTGAAATTTGTATTTTTGGTGAATATTTTAAAGAAAAAAGTGGCCATTTTTCATGAAAACCTCAGCCCATTTTTTCAATAGCTTCCAGGTCTTTGGACCGATTGACTCGAAATCGCTCCCAAATGTGGTCCTATACTGGCTGAACGAGACACAGCAGTTCCCATTGGATTCCGGTGAAATTTGTATTTTTGGTGAATATTTTAGTGAAAAGGTACAATGTTTCATGAGACTGCCTTAAGGCTGGGGCTAGGGTTAGGGTTAGGGTTAGGGTTAGGGTTAGGGTTAGGGTTAGGGCTAGGGTTAGGGTTAGGGTTAGGGTTACGGTCGTCTTTTGACCGAATGACTCGAAATTCGGCACGAATGTGGTCCTCTACTGGCTGAACGAGGGAGAGCAGTTCCCATTGGATTCCGTTGAAATTTGTATTTTTGGTGAATATTTTAGTGAAAAGGTACAATGTTTCATGAGACTGCCTTAAGGCTGGGGCTAGGGTTAGGGTTAGGGTTAGGGTTAGGGTTAGGGCTAGGGTTAGGGCTAGGGTTAGGGTTAGGGTTAGGGTTACGGTCGTCTTTTGAGGGTTAGGGTTAGGGTTAGGGTTAGGGTTAGGGCTAGGGTTAGGGTTAGGGTTAGGGTTACGGTCGTCTTTTGACCGAATGACTCGAAATTCGGCACGAATGTGGTCCTCTACTGGCTGAACGAGGGAGAGCAGTTCCCATTGGATTCCGTTGAAATTTGTATTTTTGGTGAATATTTTAGTGAAAAGGTACAATGTTTCATGAGACTGCCTTAAGGCTGGGGCTAGGGTTAGGGTTAGGGTTAGGGTTAGGGCTAGGGTTAGGGTTAGGGTTAGGGTTACGGTCGTCTTTTGACCGAATGACTCGAAATTCGGCACGAATGTGGTCCTCTACTGGCTGAACGAGGGAGAGCAGTTCCCATTGGATTCCGTTGAAATTTGTATTTTTGGTGAATATTTTAAAGAAAAAAGTGGCCATTTTTCATGAAAACCTCAGCCCATTTTTTCAATAGCTTCCAGGTCTTTGGACCGATTGACTCGAAATCGCTCCCAAATGTGGTCCTATACTGGCTGAACGAGACACATCAGTTCCCATTGGATTCCGGTGAAATTTGTATTTTTGGTGAATATTTTAGTGAAAAGGTACAATGTTTCATGAGACTGCCTTAAGGCTGGGGCTAGGGTTAGGGTTAGGGTTAGGGTTAGGGTTAGGGTTAGGGCTAGGGTTAGGGTTAGGGTTAGGGTTACGGTCGTCTTTTGACCGAATGACTCGAAATTCGGCACGAATGTGGTCCTCTACTGGCTGAACGAGGGAGAGCAGTTCCCATTGGATTCCGTTGAAATTTGTATTTTTGGTGAATATTTTAAAGAAAAAAGTGGCCATTTTTCATGAAAACCTCAGCCCATTTTTTCAATAGCTTCCAGGTCTTTGGACCGATTGACTCGAAATCGCTCCCAAATGTGGTCCTATACTGGCTGAACGAGACACAGCAGTTCCCATTGGATTCCGGTGAAATTTGTATTTTTGGTGAATATTTTAGTGAAAAGGTACAATGTTTCATGAGACTGCCTTAAGGCTGGGGCTAGGGTTAGGGTTAGGGTTAGGGTTAGGGTTAGGGCTAGGGTTAGGGTTAGGGTTAGGGTTACGGTCGTCTTTTGACCGAATGACTCGAAATTCGGCACGAATGTGGTCCTCTACTGGCTGAACGAGGGAGAGCAGTTCCCATTGGATTCCGTTGAAATTTGTATTTTTTGGTGAATATTTTAAAGAAAAAAGTGGCCATTTTTCATGAAAACCTCAGCCCATTTTTTCAATAGCTTCCAGGTCTTTGGACCGATTGACTCGAAATCGCTCCCAAATGTGGTCCTATACTGGCTGAACGAGACACAGCAGTTCCCATTGGATTCCGGTGAAATTTGTATTTTTGGTGAATATTTTAGTGAAAAGGTACAATGTTTCATGAGACTGCCTTAAGGCTGGGGCTAGGGTTAGGGTTAGGGTTAGGGTTAGGGTTAGGGTTAGGGCTAGGGTTAGGGCTAGGGTTAGGGTTAGGGTTAGGGTTACGGTCGTCTTTTGAGGGTTAGGGTTAGGGTTAGGGTTAGGGTTAGGGCTAGGGTTAGGGTTAGGGTTAGGGTTACGGTCGTCTTTTGACCGAATGACTCGAAATTCGGCACGAATGTGGTCCTCTACTGGCTGAACGAGGGAGAGCAGTTCCCATTGGATTCCGTTGAAATTTGTATTTTTGGTGAATATTTTAGTGAAAAGGTACAATGTTTCATGAGACTGCCTTAAGGCTGGGGCTAGGGTTAGGGTTAGGGTTAGGGTTAGGGTTAGGGTTAGGGCTAGGGTTAGGGCTAGGGTTAGGGTTAGGGTTAGGGTCACGGTCGTCTTTTGAGGGTTAGGGTTAGGGTTAGGGTTAGGGTTAGGGCTAGGGTTAGGGTTAGGGTTAGGGTTACGGTCGTCTTTTGACCGAATGACTCGAAATTCGGCACGAATGTGGTCCTCTACTGGCTGAACGAGGGAGAGCAGTTCCCATTGGATTCCGTTGAAATTTGTATTTTTGGTGAATATTTTAGTGAAAAGGTACAATGTTTCATGAGACTGCCTTAAGGCTGGGGCTAGGGTTAGGGTTAGGGTTAGGGTTAGGGCTAGGGTTAGGGTTAGGGTTAGGGTTACGGTCGTCTTTTGACCGAATGACTCGAAATTCGGCACGAATGTGGTCCTCTACTGGCTGAACGAGGGAGAGCAGTTCCCATTGGATTCCGTTGAAATTTGTATTTTTGGTGAATATTTTAAAGAAAAAAGTGGCCATTTTTCATGAAAACCTCAGCCCATTTTTTCAATAGCTTCCAGGTCTTTGGACCGATTGACTCGAAATCGCTCCCAAATGTGGTCCTATACTGGCTGAACGAGACACATCAGTTCCCATTGGATTCCGGTGAAATTTGTATTTTTGGTGAATATTTTAGTGAAAAGGTACAATGTTTCATGAGACTGCCTTAAGGCTGGGGCTAGGGTTAGGGTTAGGGTTAGGGTTAGGGTTAGGGTTAGGGCTAGGGTTAGGGTTAGGGTTAGGGTTACGGTCGTCTTTTGACCGAATGACTCGAAATTCGGCACGAATGTGGTCCTCTACTGGCTGAACGAGGGAGAGCAGTTCCCATTGGATTCCGTTGAAATTTGTATTTTTGGTGAATATTTTAAAGAAAAAAGTGGCCATTTTTCATGAAAACCTCAGCCCATTTTTTCAATAGCTTCCAGGTCTTTGGACCGATTGACTCGAAATCGCTCCCAAATGTGGTCCTATACTGGCTGAACGAGACACAGCAGTTCCCATTGGATTCCGGTGAAATTTGTATTTTTGGTGAATATTTTAGTGAAAAGGTACAATGTTTCATGAGACTGCCTTAAGGCTGGGGCTAGGGTTAGGGTTAGGGTTAGGGTTAGGGTTAGGGTTAGGGTTAGGGCTAGGGTTAGGGTTAGGGTTAGGGTTACGGTCGTCTTTTGACCGAATGACTCGAAATTCGGCACGAATGTGGTCCTCTACTGGCTGAACGAGGGAGAGCAGTTCCCATTGGATTCCGTTGAAATTTGTATTTTTGGTGAATATTTTAGTGAAAAGGTACAATGTTTCATGAGACTGCCTTAAGGCTGGGGCTAGGGTTAGGGTTAGGGTTAGGGTTAGGGTTAGGGTTAGGGCTAGGGTTAGGGCTAGGGTTAGGGTTAGGGTTAGGGTTACGGTCGTCTTTTGAGGGTTAGGGTTAGGGTTAGGGTTAGGGTTAGGGCTAGGGTTAGGGTTAGGGTTAGGGTTACGGTCGTCTTTTGACCGAATGACTCGAAATTCGGCACGAATGTGGTCCTCTACTGGCTGAACGAGGGAGAGCAGTTCCCATTGGATTCCGTTGAAATTTGTATTTTTGGTGAATATTTTAAAGAAAAAAGTGGCCATTTTTCATGAAAACCTCAGCCCATTTTTTCAATAGCTTCCAGGTCTTTGGACCGATTGACTCGAAATCGCTCCCAAATGTGGTCCTATACTGGCTGAACGAGACACATCAGTTCCCATTGGATTCCGGTGAAATTTGTATTTTTGGTGAATATTTTAGTGAAAAGGTACAATGTTTCATGAGACTGCCTTAAGGCTGGGGCTAGGGTTAGGGTTAGGGTTAGGGTTAGGGTTAGGGTTAGGGCTAGGGTTAGGGTTAGGGTTACGGTCGTCTTTTGACCGAATGACTCGAAATTCGGCACGAATGTGGTCCTCTACTGGCTGAACGAGGGAGAGCAGTTCCCATTGGATTCCGTTGAAATTTGTATTTTTGGTGAATATTTTAAAGAAAAAAGTGGCCATTTTTCATGAAAACCTCAGCCCATTTTTTCAATAGCTTCCAGGTCTTTGGACCGATTGACTCGAAATCGCTCCCAAATGTGGTCCTATACTGGCTGAACGAGACACAGCAGTTCCCATTGGATTCCGGTGAAATTTGTATTTTTGGTGAATATTTTAGTGAAAAGGTACAATGTTTCATGAGACTGCCTTAAGGCTGGGGCTAGGGTTAGGGTTAGGGTTAGGGTTAGGGTTAGGGCTAGGGCTAGGGTTAGGGTTAGGGTTACGGTCGTCTTTTGACCGAATGACTCGAAATTCGGCACGAATGTGGTCCTCTACTGGCTGAACGAGGGAGAGCAGTTCCCATTGGATTCCGTTGAAATTTGTATTTTTGGTGAATATTTTAAAGAAAAAAGTGGCCATTTTTCATGAAAACCTCAGCCCATTTTTTCAATAGCTTCCAGGTCTTTGGACCGATTGACTCGAAATCGCTCCCAAATGTGGTCCTATACTGGCTGAACGAGACACATCAGTTCCCATTGGATTCCGGTGAAATTTGTATTTTTGGTGAATATTTTAGTGAAAAGGTACAATGTTTCATGAGACTGCCTTAAGGCTGGGGCTAGGGTTAGGGTTAGGGTTAGGGTTAGGGTTAGGGTTAGGGCTAGGGTTAGGGTTAGGGTTAGGGTTACGGTCGTCTTTTGACCGAATGACTCGAAATTCGGCACGAATGTGGTCCTCTACTGGCTGAACGAGGGAGAGCAGTTCCCATTGGATTCCGTTGAAATTTGTATTTTTGGTGAATATTTTAAAGAAAAAAGTGGCCATTTTTCATGAAAACCTCAGCCCATTTTTTCAATAGCTTCCAGGTCTTTGGACCGATTGACTCGAAATCGCTCCCAAATGTGGTCCTATACTGGCTGAACGAGACACAGCAGTTCCCATTGGATTCCGGTGAAATTTGTATTTTTGGTGAATATTTTAGTGAAAAGGTACAATGTTTCATGAGACTGCCTTAAGGCTGGGGCTAGGGTTAGGGTTAGGGTTAGGGTTAGGGTTAGGGCTAGGGTTAGGGTTAGGGTTAGGGTTACGGTCGTCTTTTGACCGAATGACTCGAAATTCGGCACGAATGTGGTCCTCTACTGGCTGAACGAGGGAGAGCAGTTCCCATTGGATTCCGTTGAAATTTGTATTTTTGGTGAATATTTTAAAGAAAAAAGTGGCCATTTTTCATGAAAACCTCAGCCCATTTTTTCAATAGCTTCCAGGTCTTTGGACCGATTGACTCGAAATCGCTCCCAAATGTGGTCCTATACTGGCTGAACGAGACACAGCAGTTCCCATTGGATTCCGGTGAAATTTGTATTTTTGGTGAATATTTTAGTGAAAAGGTACAATGTTTCATGAGACTGCCTTAAGGCTGGGGCTAGGGTTAGGGTTAGGGTTAGGGTTAGGGTTAGGGTTAGGGCTAGGGTTAGGGTTAGGGTTAGGGTTACGGTCGTCTTTTGACCGAATGACTCGAAATTCGGCACGAATGTGGTCCTCTACTGGCTGAACGAGGGAGAGCAGTTCCCATTGGATTCCGTTGAAATTTGTATTTTTGGTGAATATTTTAGTGAAAAGGTACAATGTTTCATGAGACTGCCTTAAGGCTGGGGCTAGGGTTAGGGTTAGGGTTAGGGTTAGGGTTAGGGTTAGGGCTAGGGTTAGGGTTAGGGTTAGGGTTACGGTCGTCTTTTGACCGAATGACTCGAAATTCGGCACGAATGTGGTCCTCTACTGGCTGAACGAGGGAGAGCAGTTCCCATTGGATTCCGTTGAAATTTGTATTTTTGGTGAATATTTTAAAGAAAAAAGTGGCCATTTTTCATGAAAACCTCAGCCCATTTTTTCAATAGCTTCCAGGTCTTTGGACCGATTGACTCGAAATCGCTCCCAAATGTGGTCCTATACTGGCTGAACGAGACACAGCAGTTCCCATTGGATTCCGGTGAAATTTGTATTTTTGGTGAATATTTTAGTGAAAAGGTACAATGTTTCATGAGACTGCCTTAAGGCTGGGGCTAGGGTTAGGGTTAGGGTTAGGGTTAGGGTTAGGGTTAGGGCTAGGGTTAGGGTTAGGGTTAGGGTTACGGTCGTCTTTTGACCGAATGACTCGAAATTCGGCACGAATGTGGTCCTCTACTGGCTGAACGAGGGAGAGCAGTTCCCATTGGATTCCGTTGAAATTTGTATTTTTGGTGAATATTTTAAAGAAAAAAGTGGCCATTTTTCATGAAAACCTCAGCCCATTTTTTCAATAGCTTCCAGGTCTTTGGACCGATTGACTCGAAATCGCTCCCAAATGTGGTCCTATACTGGCTGAACGAGACACAGCAGTTCCCATTGGATTCCGGTGAAATTTGTATTTTTGGTGAATATTTTAGTGAAAAGGTACAATGTTTCATGAGACTGCCTTAAGGCTGGGGCTAGGGTTAGGGTTAGGGTTAGGGTTAGGGTTAGGGCTAGGGTTAGGGTTAGGGTTAGGGTTACGGTCGTCTTTTGACCGAATGACTGGAAATTCGGCACGAATGTGGTCCTCTACTGGCTGAACGAGGGAGAGCAGTTCCCATTGGATTCCGTTGAAATTTGTATTTTTGGTGAATATTTTAAAGAAAAAAGTGGCCATTTTTCATGAAAACCTCAGCCCATTTTTTCAATAGCTTCCAGGTCTTTGGACCGATTGACTCGAAATCGCTCCCAAATGTGGTCCTATACTGGCTGAACGAGACACAGCAGTTCCCATTGGATTCCGGTGAAATTTGTATTTTTGGTGAATATTTTAGTGAAAAGGTACAATGTTTCATGAGACTGCCTTAAGGCTGGGGCTAGGGTTAGGGTTAGGGTTAGGGTTAGGGTTAGGGCTAGGGTTAGGGTTAGGGTTAGGGTTAGGGTTAGGGCTAGGGTTAGGGTTAGGGTTAGGGTTACGGTCGTCTTTTGACCGAATGACTCGAAATTCGGCACGAATGTGGTCCTCTACTGGCTGAACGAGGGAGAGCAGTTCCCATTGGATTCCGTTGAAATTTGTATTTTTGGTGAATATTTTAAAGAAAAAAGTGGCCATTTTTCATGAAAACCTCAGCCCATTTTTTCAATAGCTTCCAGGTCTTTGGACCGATTGACTCGAAATCGCTCCCAAATGTGGTCCTATACTGGCTGAACGAGACACATCAGTTCCCATTGGATTCCGGTGAAATTTGTATTTTTGGTGAATATTTTAGTGAAAAGGTACAATGTTTCATGAGACTGCCTTAAGGCTGGGGCTAGGGTTAGGGTTAGGGTTAGGGTTAGGGTTAGGGTTAGGGCTAGGGTTAGGGTTAGGGTTAGGGTTACGGTCGTCTTTTGACCGAATGACTCGAAATTCGGCACGAATGTGGTCCTCTACTGGCTGAACGAGGGAGAGCAGTTCCCATTGGATTCCGTTGAAATTTGTATTTTTGGTGAATATTTTAAAGAAAAAAGTGGCCATTTTTCATGAAAACCTCAGCCCATTTTTTCAATAGCTTCCAGGTCTTTGGACCGATTGACTCGAAATCGCTCCCAAATGTGGTCCTATACTGGCTGAACAAGACACAGCAGTTCCCATTGGATTCCGGTGAAATTTGTATTTTTGGTGAATATTTTAGTGAAAAGGTACAATGTTTCATGAGACTGCCTTAAGGCTGGGGCTAGGGTTAGGGTTAGGGTTAGGGTTAGGGTTAGGGCTAGGGTTAGGGTTAGGGTTAGGGTTACGGTCGTCTTTTGACCGAATGACTCGAAATTCGGCACGAATGTGGTCCTCTACTGGCTGAACGAGGGAGAGCAGTTCCCATTGGATTCCGTTGAAATTTGTATTTTTGGTGAATATTTTAAAGAAAAAAGTGGCCATTTTTCATGAAAACCTCAGCCCATTTTTTCAATAGCTTCCAGGTCTTTGGACCGATTGACTCGAAATCGCTCCCAAATGTGGTCCTATACTGGCTGAACGAGACACAGCAGTTCCCATTGGATTCCGGTGAAATTTGTATTTTTGGTGAATATTTTAGTGAAAAGGTACAATGTTTCATGAGACTGCCTTAAGGCTGGGGCTAGGGTTAGGGTTAGGGTTAGGGTTAGGGTTAGGGTTAGGGCTAGGGTTAGGGTTAGGGTTAGGGTTACGGTCGTCTTTTGACCGAATGACTCGAAATTCGGCACGAATGTGGTCCTCTACTGGCTGAACGAGGGAGAGCAGTTCCCATTGGATTCCGTTGAAATTTGTATTTTTGGTGAATATTTTAGTGAAAAGGTACAATGTTTCATGAGACTGCCTTAAGGCTGGGGCTAGGGTTAGGGTTAGGGTTAGGGTTAGGGTTAGGGTTAGGGCTAGGGTTAGGGTTAGGGTTAGGGTTACGGTCGTCTTTTGACCGAATGACTCGAAATTCGGCACGAATGTGGTCCTCTACTGGCTGAACGAGGGAGAGCAGTTCCCATTGGATTCCGTTGAAATTTGTATTTTTGGTGAATATTTTAAAGAAAAAAGTGGCCATTTTTCATGAAAACCTCAGCCCATTTTTTCAATAGCTTCCAGGTCTTTGGACCGATTGACTCGAAATCGCTCCCAAATGTGGTCCTATACTGGCTGAACGAGACACAGCAGTTCCCATTGGATTCCGGTGAAATTTGTATTTTTGGTGAATATTTTAGTGAAAAGGTACAATGTTTCATGAGACTGCCTTAAGGCTGGGGCTAGGGTTAGGGTTAGGGTTAGGGTTAGGGTTAGGGTTAGGGCTAGGGTTAGGGTTAGGGTTAGGGTTACGGTCGTCTTTTGACCGAATGACTCGAAATTCGGCACGAATGTGGTCCTCTACTGGCTGAACGAGGGAGAGCAGTTCCCATTGGATTCCGTTGAAATTTGTATTTTTGGTGAATATTTTAAAGAAAAAAGTGGCCATTTTTCATGAAAACCTCAGCCCATTTTTTCAATAGCTTCCAGGTCTTTGGACCGATTGACTCGAAATCGCTCCCAAATGTGGTCCTATACTGGCTGAACGAGGGAGAGCAGTTCCCATTGGATTCCGTTGAAATTTGTATTTTTGGTGAATATTTTAAAGAAAAAAGTGTCCATTTTTCATGAAAACCTCAGCCCATTTTTTCAATAGCTTCCAGGTCTTTGGACCGATTGACTCGAAATCGCTCCCAAATGTGGTCCTATACTGGCTGAACGAGACACAGCAGTTCCCATTGGATTCCGGTGAAATTTGTATTTTTGGTGAATATTTTAGTGAAAAGGTACAATGTTTCATGAGACTGCCTTAAGGCTGGGGCTAGGGTTAGGGTTAGGGTTAGGGTTAGGGTTAGGGCTAGGGTTAGGGTTAGGGTTAGGGTTACGGTCGTCTTTTGACCGAATGACTCGAAATTCGGCACGAATGTGGTCCTCTACTGGCTGAACGAGGGAGAGCAGTTCCCATTGGATTCCGTTGAAATTTGTATTTTTGGTGAATATTTTAAAGAAAAAAGTGGCCATTTTTAATGAAAACCTCAGCCCATTTTTTCAATAGCTTCCAGGTCTTTGGACCGATTGACTCGAAATCGCTCCCAAATGTGGTCCTATACTGGCTGAACGAGACACATCAGTTCCCATTGGATTCCGGTGAAATTTGTATTTTTGGTGAATATTTTAGTGAAAAGGTACAATGTTTCATGAGACTGCCTTAAGGCTGGGGCTAGGGTTAGGGTTAGGGTTAGGGTTAGGGTTAGGGCTAGGGTTAGGGTTAGGGTTACGGTCGTCTTTTGACCGAATGACTCGAAATTCGGCACGAATGTGGTCCTCTACTGGCTGAACGAGGGAGAGCAGTTCCCATTGGATTCCGTTGAAATTTGTATTTTTGGTGAATATTTTAAAGAAAAAAGTGGCCATTTTTCATGAAAACCTCAGCCCATTTTTTCAATAGCTTCCAGGTCTTTGGACCGATTGACTCGAAATCGCTCCCAAATGTGGTCCTATACTGGCTGAACGAGACACAGCAGTTCCCATTGATTTCCGGTGAAATTTGTATTTTTGGTGAATATTTTAGTGAAAAGGTACAATGTTTCATGAGACTGCCTTAAGGCTGGGGCTAGGGTTAGGGTTAGGGTTAGGGTTAGGGTTAGGGTTAGGGTTAGGGCTAGGGTTAGGGTTAGGGTTAGGGTTACGGTCGTCTTTTGACCGAATGACTCGAAATTCGGCACGAATGTGGTCCTCTACTGGCTGAACGAGGGAGAGCAGTTCCCATTGGATTCCGTTGAAATTTGTATTTTTGGTGAATATTTTAAAGAAAAAAGTGGCCATTTTTCATGAAAACCTCAGCCCATTTTTTCAATAGCTTCCAGGTCTTTGGACCGATTGACTCGAAATCGCTCCCAAATGTGGTCCTATACTGGCTGAACGAGACACATCAGTTCCCATTGGATTCCGGTGAAATTTGTATTTTTGGTGAATATTTTAGTGAAAAGGTACAATGTTTCATGAGACTGCCTTAAGGCTGGGGCTAGGGTTAGGGTTAGGGTTAGGGTTAGGGTTAGGGCTAGGGTTAGGGTTAGGGTTAGGGTTACGGTCGTCTTTTGACCGAATGACTCGAAATTCGGCACGAATGTGGTCCTCTACTGGCTGAACGAGGGAGAGCAGTTCCCATTGGATTCCGTTGAAATTTGTATTTTTGGTGAATATTTTAAAGAAAAAAGTGGCCATTTTTCATGAAAACCTCAGCCCATTTTTTCAATAGCTTCCAGGTCTTTGGACCGATTGACTCGAAATCGCTCCCAAATGTGGTCCTATACTGGCTGAACGAGACACAGCAGTTCCCATTGGATTCCGGTGAAATTTGTATTTTTGGTGAATATTTTAGTGAAAAGGTACAATGTTTCATGAGACTGCCTTAAGGCTGGGGCTAGGGTTAGGGTTAGGGTTAGGGTTAGGGTTAGGGTTAGGGTTAGGGCTAGGGCTAGGGTTAGGGTTAGGGTTACGGTCGTCTTTTGACCGAATGACTCGAAATTCGGCACGAATGTGGTCCTCTACTGGCTGAACGAGGGAGAGCAGTTCCCATTGGATTCCGTTGAAATTTGTATTTTTGGTGAATATTTTAGTGAAAATCTACAATGTTTCATGAGACTGCCTTAAGGCTGGGGCTAGGGTTAGGGTTAGGGTTAGGGTTAGGGTTAGGGTTACGGTCGTCTTTTGACCGAATGACTCGAAATTCGGCACGAATGTGGTCCTCTACTGGCTGAACGAGGGAGAGCAGTTCCCATTGGATTCCGTTGAAATTTGTATTTTTGGTGAATATTTTAAAGAAAAAAGTGGCCATTTTTCATGAAAACCTCAGCCCATTTTTTCAATAGCTTCCAGGTCTTTGGACCGATTGACTCGAAATCGCTCCCAAATGTGGTCCTATACTGGCTGAACGAGACACATCAGTTCCCATTGGATTCCGGTGAAATTTGTATTTTTGGTGAATATTTTAGTGAAAAGGTACAATGTTTCATGAGACTGCCTTAAGGCTGGGGCTAGGGTTAGGGTTAGGGTTAGGGTTAGGGTTAGGGTTAGGGCTAGGGTTAGGGTTAGGGTTAGGGTTACGGTCGTCTTTTGACCGAATGACTCGAAATTCGGCACGAATGTGGTCCTCTACTGGCTGAACGAGGGAGAGCAGTTCCCATTGGATTCCGTTGAAATTTGTATTTTTGGTGAATATTTTAAAGAAAAAAGTGGCCATTTTTCATGAAAACCTCAGCCCATTTTTTCAATAGCTTCCAGGTCTTTGGACCGATTGACTCGAAATCGCTCCCAAATGTGGTCCTATACTGGCTGAACGAGACACAGCAGTTCCCATTGATTTCCGGTGAAATTTGTATTTTTGGTGAATATTTTAGTGAAAAGGTACAATGTTTCATGAGACTGCCTTAAGGCTGGGGCTAGGGTTAGGGTTAGGGTTAGGGTTAGGGTTAGGGCTAGGGCTAGGGTTAGGGTTAGGGTTAGGGTTACGGTCGTCTTTTGACCGAATGACTCGAAATTCGGCACGAATGTGGTCCTCTACTGGCTGAACGAGGGAGAGCAGTTCCCATTGGATTCCGTTGAAATTTGTATTTTTGGTGAATATTTTAAAGAAAAAAGTGGCCATTTTTCATGAAAACCTCAGCCCATTTTTTCAATAGCTTCCAGGTCTTTGGACCGATTGACTCGAAATCGCTCCCAAATGTGGTCCTATACTGGCTGAACGAGACACAGCAGTTCCCATTGGATTCCGGTGAAATTTGTATTTTTGGTGAATATTTTAGTGAAAAGGTACAATGTTTCATGAGACTGCCTTAAGGCTGGGGCTAGGGTTAGGGTTAGGGTTAGGGTTAGGGTTAGGGCTAGGGTTAGGGTTAGGGTTAGGGTTACGGTCGTCTTTTGACCGAATGACTCGAAATTCGGCACGAATGTGGTCCTCTACTGGCTGAACGAGGGAGAGCAGTTCCCATTGGATTCCGTTGAAATTTGTATTTTTGGTGAATATTTTAGTGAAAAGGTACAATGTTTCATGAGACTGCCTTAAGGCTGGGGCTAGGGTTAGGGTTAGGGTTAGGGTTAGGGTTAGGGTTAGGGTTAGGGTTACGGTCGTCTTTTGACCGAATGACTCGAAATTCGGCACGAATGTGGTCCTCTACTGGCTGAACGAGGGAGAGCAGTTCCCATTGGATTCTGTTGAAATTTGTATTTTTGGTGAATATTTTAAAGAAAAAAGTGGCCATTTTTCATGAAAACCTCAGCCCATTTTTTCAATAGCTTCCAGGTCTTTGGACCGATTGACTCGAAATCGCTCCCAAATGTGGTCCTATACTGGCTGAACGAGACACATCAGTTCCCATTGGATTCCGGTGAAATTTGTATTTTTGGTGAATATTTTAGTGAAAAGGTACAATGTTTCATGAGACTGCCTTAAGGCTGGGGCTAGGGTTAGGGTTAGGGTTAGGGTTAGGGTTAGGGTTAGGGTTAGGGCTAGGGTTAGGGTTAGGGTTAGGGTTACGGTCGTCTTTTGACCGAATGACTCGAAATTCGGCACGAATGTGGTCCTCTACTGGCTGAACGAGGGAGAGCAGTTCCCATTGGATTCCGTTGAAATTTGTATTTTTGGTGAATATTTTAAAGAAAAAAGTGGCCATTTTTCATGAAAACCTCAGCCCATTTTTTCAATAGCTTCCAGGTCTTTGGACCGATTGACTCGAAATCGCTCCCAAATGTGGTCCTATACTGGCTGAACGAGACACAGCAGTTCCCATTGGATTCCGGTGAAATTTGTATTTTTGGTGAATATTTTAGTGAAAAGGTACAATGTTTCATGAGACTGCCTTAAGGCTGGGGCTAGGGTTAGGGTTAGGGTTAGGGTTAGGGTTAGGGCTAGGGCTAGGGTTAGGGTTAGGGTTAGGGTTACGGTCGTCTTTTGACCGAATGACTCGAAATTCGGCACGAATGTGGTCCTCTACTGGCTGAACGAGGGAGAGCAGTTCCCATTGGATTCCGTTGAAATTTGTATTTTTGGTGAATATTTTAAAGAAAAAAGTGGCCATTTTTCATGAAAACCTCAGCCCATTTTTTCAATAGCTTCCAGGTCTTTGGACCGATTGACTCGAAATCGCTCCCAAATGTGGTCCTATACTGGCTGAACGAGACACAGCAGTTCCCATTGGATTCCGGTGAAATTTGTATTTTTGGTGAATATTTTAGTGAAAAGGTACAATGTTTCATGAGACTGCCTTAAGGCTGGGGCTAGGGTTAGGGTTAGGGTTAGGGTTAGGGTTAGGGCTAGGGCTAGGGTTAGGGTTAGGGTTAGGGTTACGGTCGTCTTTTGACCGAATGACTCGAAATTCGGCACGAATGTGGTCCTCTACTGGCTGAACGAGGGAGAGCAGTTCCCATTGGATTCCGTTGAAATTTGTATTTTTGGTGAATATTTTAAAGAAAAAAGTGGCCATTTTTCATGAAAACCTCAGCCCATTTTTTCAATAGCTTCCAGGTCTTTGGACCGATTGACTCGAAATCGCTCCCAAATGTGGTCCTATACTGGCTGAACGAGACACAGCAGTTCCCATTGGATTCCGGTGAAATTTGTATTTTTGGTGAATATTTTAGTGAAAAGGTACAATGTTTCATGAGACTGCCTTAAGGCTGGGGCTAGGGTTAGGGTTAGGGTTAGGGTTAGGGTTAGGGCTAGGGTTAGGGTTAGGGTTAGGGTTACGGTCGTCTTTTGACCGAATGACTCGAAATTCGGCACGAATGTGGTCCTCTACTGGCTGAACGAGGGAGAGCAGTTCCCATTGGATTCCGTTGAAATTTGTATTTTTGGTGAATATTTTAGTGAAAAGG
>NC_133226.1:23530244-23532744 GCF_040436345.1 Pagrus major
CATTTTTCATGAAAACCTCAGCCCATTTTTTCAATAGCTTCCAGGTCTTTGGACCGATTGACTCGAAATCGCTCCCAAATGTGGTCCTATACTGGCTGAACGAGACACAGCAGTTCCCATTGGATTCCGGTGAAATTTGTATTTTTGGTGAATATTTTAGTGAAAAGGTACAATGTTTCATGAGACTGCCTTAAGGCTGGGGCTAGGGTTAGGGTTAGGGTTAAGGTTAGGGCTAGGGTTAGGGTTAGGGTTAGGGTTACGGTCGTCTTTTGACCGAATGACTCGAAATTCGGCACGAATGTGGTCCTCTACTGGCTGAACGAGGGAGAGCAGTTCCCATTGGATTCCGTTGAAATTTGTATTTTTGGTGAATATTTTAAAGAAAAAAGTGGCCATTTTTCATGAAAACCTCAGCCCATTTTTTCAATAGCTTCCAGGTCTTTGGACCGATTGACTCGAAATCGCTCCCAAATGTGGTCCTATACTGGCTGAACGAGACACATCAGTTCCCATTGGATTCCGGAGAAATTTGTATTTTTGGTGAATATTTTAGTGAAAAGGTACAATGTTTCATGAGACTGCCTTAAGGCTGGGGCTAGGGTTAGGGTTAGGGTTAGGGTTAGGGTTAGGGCTAGGGTTAGGGTTAGGGTTAGGGTTACGGTCGTCTTTTGACCGAATGACTCGAAATTCGGCACGAATGTGGTCCTCTACTGGCTGAACGAGGGAGAGCAGTTCCCATTGGATTCCGTTGAAATTTGTATTTTTGGTGAATATTTTAAAGAAAAAAGTGGCCATTTTTCATGAAAACCTCAGCCCATTTTTTCAATAGCTTCCAGGTCTTTGGACCGATTGACTCGAAATCGCTCCCAAATGTGGTCCTATACTGGCTGAACGAGACACAGCAGTTCCCATTGGATTCCGGTGAAATTTGTATTTTTGGTGAATATTTTAGTGAAAAGGTACAATGTTTCATGAGACTGCCTTAAGGCTGGGGCTAGGGTTAGGGTTAGGGTTAGGGTTAGGGTTAGGGTTAGGGCTAGGGTTAGGGTTAGGGTTAGGGTTACGGTCGTCTTTTGACCGAATGACTCGAAATTCGGCACGAATGTGGTCCTCTACTGGCTGAACGAGGGAGAGCAGTTCCCATTGGATTCCGTTGAAATTTGTATTTTTGGTGAATATTTTAAAGAAAAAAGTGGCCATTTTTCATGAAAACCTCAGCCCATTTTTTCAATAGCTTCCAGGTCTTTGGACCGATTGACTCGAAATCGCTCCCAAATGTGGTCCTATACTGGCTGAACGAGACACAGCAGTTCCCATTGGATTCCGGTGAAATTTGTATTTTTGGTGAATATTTTAGTGAAAAGGTACAATGTTTCATGAGACTGCCTTAAGGCTGGGGCTAGGGTTAGGGTTAGGGTTAGGGTTAGGGTTAGGGCTAGGGCTAGGGTTAGGGTTAGGGTTAGGGTTACGGTCGTCTTTTGACCGAATGACTCGAAATTCGGCACGAATGTGGTCCTCTACTGGCTGAACGAGGGAGAGCAGTTCCCATTGGATTCCGTTGAAATTTGTATTTTTGGTGAATATTTTAAAGAAAAAAGTGGCCATTTTTCATGAAAACCTCAGCCCATTTTTTCAATAGCTTCCAGGTCTTTGGACCGATTGACTCGAAATCGCTCCCAAATGTGGTCCTATACTGGCTGAACGAGACACAGCAGTTCCCATTGGATTCCGGTGAAATTTGTATTTTTGGTGAATATTTTAGTGAAAAGGTACAATGTTTCATGAGACTGCCTTAAGGCTGGGGCTAGGGTTAGGGTTAGGGTTAGGGTTAGGGTTAGGGTTAGGGCTAGGGTTAGGGTTAGGGTTAGGGTTACGGTCGTCTTTTGACCGAATGACTCGAAATTCGGCACGAATGTGGTCCTCTACTGGCTGAACGAGGGAGAGCAGTTCCCATTGGATTCCGTTGAAATTTGTATTTTTGGTGAATATTTTAAAGAAAAAAGTGGCCATTTTTCATGAAAACCTCAGCCCATTTTTTCAATAGCTTCCAGGTCTTTGGACCGATTGACTCGAAATCGCTCCCAAATGTGGTCCTATACTGGCTGAACGAGACACAGCAGTTCCCATTGGATTCCGGTGAAATTTGTATTTTTGGTGAATATTTTAGTGAAAAGGTACAATGTTTCATGAGACTGCCTTAAGGCTGGGGCTAGGGTTAGGGTTAGGGTTAGGGTTAGGGTTAGGGCTAGGGCTAGGGTTAGGGTTAGGGTTAGGGTTACGGTCGTCTTTTGACCGAATGACTCGAAATTCGGCACGAATGTGGTCCTCTACTGGCTGAACGAGGGAGAGCAGTTCCCATTGGATTCCGTTGAAATTTGTATTTTTGGTGAATATTTTAAAGAAAAAAGTGGCCATTTTTCATGAAAACCTCAGCCCATTTTTTCAATAGCTTCCAGGTCTTTGGACCGATTGACTCGAAATCGCTCCCAAATGTGGTCCT
>NC_133226.1:23535244-23542744 GCF_040436345.1 Pagrus major
ATTGGATTCCGGTGAAATTTGTATTTTTGGTGAATATTTTAGTGAAAAGGTACAATGTTTCATGAGACTGCCTTAAGGCTGGGGCTAGGGTTAGGGTTAGGGTTAAGGTTAGGGCTAGGGTTAGGGTTAGGGTTAGGGTTACGGTCGTCTTTTGACCGAATGACTCGAAATTCGGCACGAATGTGGCCCTCTACTGGCTGAACGAGGGAGAGCAGTTCCCATTGGATTCCGTTGAAATTTGTATTTTTGGTGAATATTTTAAAGAAAAAAGTGGCCATTTTTCATGAAAACCTCAGCCCATTTTTTCAATAGCTTCCAGGTCTTTGGACCGATTGACTCGAAATCGCTCCCAAATGTGGTCCTATACTGGCTGAACGAGACACATCAGTTCCCATTGGATTCCGGAGAAATTTGTATTTTTGGTGAATATTTTAGTGAAAAGGTACAATGTTTCATGAGACTGCCTTAAGGCTGGGGCTAGGGTTAGGGTTAGGGTTAGGGTTAGGGTTAGGGCTAGGGTTAGGGTTAGGGTTAGGGTTACGGTCGTCTTTTGACCGAATGACTCGAAATTCGGCACGAATGTGGTCCTCTACTGGCTGAACGAGGGAGAGCAGTTCCCATTGGATTCCGCTGAAATTTGTATTTTTGGTGAATATTTTAAAGAAAAAAGTGGCCATTTTTCATGAAAACCTCAGCCCATTTTTTCAATAGCTTCCAGGTCTTTGGACCGATTGACTCGAAATCGCTCCCAAATGTGGTCCTATACTGGCTGAACGAGACACAGCAGTTCCCATTGGATTCCGGTGAAATTTGTATTTTTGGTGAATATTTTAGTGAAAAGGTACAATGTTTCATGAGACTGCCTTAAGGCTGGGGCTAGGGTTAGGGTTAGGGTTAGGGTTAGGGTTAGGGTTAGGGCTAGGGTTAGGGTTAGGGTTAGGGTTACGGTCGTCTTTTGACCGAATGACTCGAAATTCGGCACGAATGTGGTCCTCTACTGGCTGAACGAGGGAGAGCAGTTCCCATTGGATTCCGTTGAAATTTGTATTTTTGGTGAATATTTTAAAGAAAAAAGTGGCCATTTTTCATGAAAACCTCAGCCCATTTTTTCAATAGCTTCCAGGTCTTTGGACCGATTGACTCGAAATCGCTCCCAAATGTGGTCCTATACTGGCTGAACGAGACACAGCAGTTCCCATTGGATTCCGGTGAAATTTGTATTTTTGGTGAATATTTTAGTGAAAAGGTACAATGTTTCATGAGACTGCCTTAAGGCTGGGGCTAGGGTTAGGGTTAGGGTTAGGGTTAGGGTTAGGGCTAGGGTTAGGGTTAGGGTTAGGGTTACGGTCGTCTTTTGACCGAATGACTCGAAATTCGGCACGAATGTGGTCCTCTACTGGCTGAACGAGGGAGAGCAGTTCCCATTGGATTCCGTTGAAATTTGTATTTTTGGTGAATATTTTAGTGAAAAGGTACAATGTTTCATGAGACTGCCTTAAGGCTGGGGCTAGGGTTAGGGTTAGGGTTAGGGTTAGGGTTAGGGTTAGGGCTAGGGTTAGGGTTAGGGTTAGGGTTACGGTCGTCTTTTGACCGAATGACTCGAAATTCGGCACGAATGTGGTCCTCTACTGGCTGAACGAGGGAGAGCAGTTCCCATTGGATTCCGTTGAAATTTGTATTTTTGGTGAATATTTTAGTGAAAAGGTACAATGTTTCATGAGACTGCCTTAAGGCTGGGGCTAGGGTTAGGGTTAGGGTTAGGGTTAGGGTTAGGGCTAGGGTTAGGGTTAGGGTTAGGGTTACGGTCGTCTTTTGACCGAATGACTCGAAATTCGGCACGAATGTGGTCCTCTACTGGCTGAACGAGGGAGAGCAGTTCCCATTGGATTCCGTTGAAATTTGTATTTTTGGTGAATATTTTAAAGAAAAAAGTGGCCATTTTTCATGAAAACCTCAGCCCATTTTTTCAATAGCTTCCAGGTCTTTGGACCGATTGACTCGAAATCGCTCCCAAATGTGGTCCTATACTGGCTGAACGAGACACAGCAGTTCCCATTGGATTCCGGTGAAATTTGTATTTTTGGTGAATATTTTAGTGAAAAGGTACAATGTTTCATGAGACTGCCTTAAGGCTGGGGCTAGGGTTAGGGTTAGGGTTAGGGTTAGGGTTAGGGTTAGGGCTAGGGTTAGGGTTAGGGTTAGGGTTACGGTCGTCTTTTGACCGAATGACTCGAAATTCGGCACGAATGTGGTCCTCTACTGGCTGAACGAGGGAGAGCAGTTCCCATTGGATTCCGTTGAAATTTGTATTTTTGGTGAATATTTTAAAGAAAAAAGTGGCCATTTTTCATGAAAACCTCAGCCCATTTTTTCAATAGCTTCCAGGTCTTTGGACCGATTGACTCGAAATCGCTCCCAAATGTGGTCCTATACTGGCTGAACGAGACACAGCAGTTCCCATTGGATTCCGGTGAAATTTGTATTTTTGGTGAATATTTTAGTGAAAAGGTACAATGTTTCATGAGACTGCCTTAAGGCTGGGGCTAGGGTTAGGGTTAGGGTTAGGGTTAGGGTTAGGGTTAGGGCTAGGGTTAGGGTTAGGGTTAGGGTTACGGTCGTCTTTTGACCGAATGACTCGAAATTCGGCACGAATGTGGTCCTCTACTGGCTGAACGAGGGAGAGCAGTTCCCATTGGATTCCGTTGAAATTTGTATTTTTGGTGAATATTTTAAAGAAAAAAGTGGCCATTTTTCATGAAAACCTCAGCCCATTTTTTCAATAGCTTCCAGGTCTTTGGACCGATTGACTCGAAATCGCTCCCAAATGTGGTCCTATACTGGCTGAACGAGACACAGCAGTTCCCATTGGATTCCGGTGAAATTTGTATTTTTGGTGAATATTTTAGTGAAAAGGTACAATGTTTCATGAGACTGCCTTAAGGCTGGGGCTAGGGTTAGGGTTAGGGTTAGGGTTAGGGTTAGGGTTAGGGCTAGGGTTAGGGTTAGGGTTAGGGTTACGGTCGTCTTTTGACCGAATGACTCGAAATTCGGCACGAATGTGGTCCTCTACTGGCTGAACGAGGGAGAGCAGTTCCCATTGGATTCCGTTGAAATTTGTATTTTTGGTGAATATTTTAGTGAAAAGGTACAATGTTTCATGAGACTGCCTTAAGGCTGGGGCTAGGGTTAGGGTTAGGGTTAGGGTTACGGTCGTCTTTTGACCGAATGACTCGAAATTCGGCACGAATGTGGTCCTCTACTGGCTGAACGAGGGAGAGCAGTTCCCATTGGATTCCGTTGAAATTTGTATTTTTGGTGAATATTTTAAAGAAAAAAGTGGCCATTTTTCATGAAAACCTCAGCCCATTTTTTCAATAGCTTCCAGGTCTTTGGACCGATTGACTCGAAATCGCTCCCAAATGTGGTCCTATACTGGCTGAACGAGACACAGCAGTTCCCATTGGATTCCGGTGAAATTTGTATTTTTGGTGAATATTTTAGTGAAAAGGTACAATGTTTCATGAGACTGCCTTAAGGCTGGGGCTAGGGTTAGGGTTAGGGTTAGGGTTACGGTCGTCTTTTTACCGAATGACTCGAAATTCGGCACGAATGTGGTCCTCTACTGGCTGAACGAGGGAGAGCAGTTCCCATTTGATTCCGTTGAAATTTGTATTTTTGGTGAATATTTAAGTGAAAAGGTACAATGTTTCATGAGACTGCCTTAAGGCTGGGGCTAGGGTTAGGGTTAGGGTTAGGGTTAGGGTTAGGGTTAGGGCTAGGGTTAGGGTTAGGGTTAGGGTTAGGGTTACGGTCGTCTTTTGACCGAATGACTCGAAATTCGGCACGAATGTGGTCCTCTACTGGCTGAACGAGGGAGAGCAGTTCCCATTGGATTCTGTTGAAATTTGTATTTTTGGTGAATATTTTAAAGAAAAAAGTGGCCATTTTTCATGAAAACCTCAGCCCATTTTTTCAATAGCTTCCAGGTCTTTGGACCGATTGACTCGAAATCGCTCCCAAATGTGGTCCTATACTGGCTGAACGAGACACAGCAGTTCCCATTGGATTCCGGTGAAATTTGTATTTTTGGTGAATATTTTAGTGAAAAGGTACAATGTTTCATGAGACTGCCTTAAGGCTGGGGCTAGGGTTAGGGTTAGGGTTAAGGTTAGGGCTAGGGTTAGGGTTAGGGTTAGGGTTACGGTCGTCTTTTGACCGAATGACTCGAAATTCGGCACGAATGTGGTCCTCTACTGGCTGAACGAGGGACAGCAGTTCCCATTGGATTCCGGTGAAATTTGTATTTTTGGTGAATATTTTAGTGAAAAGGTACAATGTTTCATGAGACTGCCTTAAGGCTGGGGCTAGGGTTAGGGTTAGGGTTAGGGTTAGGGTTAGGGTTAGGGCTAGGGTTAGGGTTAGGGTTAGGGTTACGGTCGTCTTTTGACCGAATGACTCGAAATTCGGCACGAATGTGGTCCTCTACTGGCTGAACGAGGGAGAGCAGTTCCCATTGGATTCCGTTGAAATTTGTATTTTTGGTGAATATTTTAAAGAAAAAAGTGGCCATTTTTCATGAAAACCTCAGCCCATTTTTTCAATAGCTTCCAGGTCTTTGGACCGATTGACTCGAAATCGCTCCCAAATGTGGTCCTATACTGGCTGAACGAGACACAGCAGTTCCCATTGGATTCCGGTGAAATTTGTATTTTTGGTGAATATTTTAGTGAAAAGGTACAATGTTTCATGAGACTGCCTTAAGGCTGGGGCTAGGGTTAGGGTTAGGGTTAGGGTTAGGGTTAGGGCTAGGGTTAGGGTTAGGGTTAGGGTTACGGTCGTCTTTTGACCGAATGACTCGAAATTCGGCACGAATGTGGTCCTCTACTGGCTGAACGAGGGAGAGCAGTTCCCATTGGATTCCGTTGAAATTTGTATTTTTGGTGAATATTTTAGTGAAAAGGTACAATGTTTCATGAGACTGCCTTAAGGCTGGGGCTAGGGTTAGGGTTAGGGTTAGGGTTAGGGTTAGGGTTAGGGCTAGGGTTAGGGTTAGGGTTAGGGTTACGGTCGTCTTTTGACCGAATGACTCGAAATTCGGCACGAATGTGGTCCTCTACTGGCTGAACGAGGGAGAGCAGTTCCCATTGGATTCCGTTGAAATTTGTATTTTTGGTGAATATTTTAGTGAAAAGGTACAATGTTTCATGAGACTGCCTTAAGGCTGGGGCTAGGGTTAGGGTTAGGGTTAGGGTTAGGGTTAGGGCTAGGGTTAGGGTTAGGGTTAGGGTTACGGTCGTCTTTTGACCGAATGACTCGAAATTCGGCACGAATGTGGTCCTCTACTGGCTGAACGAGGGAGAGCAGTTCCCATTGGATTCCGTTGAAATTTGTATTTTTGGTGAATATTTTAAAGAAAAAAGTGGCCATTTTTCATGAAAACCTCAGCCCATTTTTTCAATAGCTTCCAGGTCTTTGGACCGATTGACTCGAAATCGCTCCCAAATGTGGTCCTATACTGGCTGAACGAGACACAGCAGTTCCCATTGGATTCCGGTGAAATTTGTATTTTTGGTGAATATTTTAGTGAAAAGGTACAATGTTTCATGAGACTGCCTTAAGGCTGGGGCTAGGGTTAGGGTTAGGGTTAGGGTTAGGGTTAGGGTTAGGGCTAGGGTTAGGGTTAGGGTTAGGGTTACGGTCGTCTTTTGACCGAATGACTCGAAATTCGGCACGAATGTGGTCCTCTACTGGCTGAACGAGGGAGAGCAGTTCCCATTGGATTCCGTTGAAATTTGTATTTTTGGTGAATATTTTAAAGAAAAAAGTGGCCATTTTTCATGAAAACCTCAGCCCATTTTTTCAATAGCTTCCAGGTCTTTGGACCGATTGACTCGAAATCGCTCCCAAATGTGGTCCTATACTGGCTGAACGAGACACAGCAGTTCCCATTGGATTCCGGTGAAATTTGTATTTTTGGTGAATATTTTAGTGAAAAGGTACAATGTTTCATGAGACTGCCTTAAGGCTGGGGCTAGGGTTAGGGTTAGGGTTAGGGTTAGGGTTAGGGCTAGGGTTAGGGTTAGGGTTAGGGTTACGGTCGTCTTTTGACCGAATGACTCGAAATTCGGCACGAATGTGGTCCTCTACTGGCTGAACGAGGGAGAGCAGTTCCCATTGGATTCCGTTGAAATTTGTATTTTTGGTGAATATTTTAAAGAAAAAAGTGGCCATTTTTCATGAAAACCTCAGCCCATTTTTTCAATAGCTTCCAGGTCTTTGGACCGATTGACTCGAAATCGCTCCCAAATGTGGTCCTATACTGGCTGAACGAGACACAGCAGTTCCCATTGGATTCCGGTGAAATTTGTATTTTTGGTGAATATTTTAGTGAAAAGGTACAATGTTTCATGAGACTGCCTTAAGGCTGGGGCTAGGGTTAGGGTTAGGGTTAGGGTTAGGGTTAGGGCTAGGGTTAGGGTTAGGGTTAGGGTTACGGTCGTCTTTTGACCGAATGACTCGAAATTCGGCACGAATGTGGTCCTCTACTGGCTGAACGAGGGAGAGCAGTTCCCATTGGATTCCGTTGAAATTTGTATTTTTGGTGAATATTTTAGTGAAAAGGTACAATGTTTCATGAGACTGCCTTAAGGCTGGGGCTAGGGTTAGGGTTAGGGTTAGGGTTACGGTCGTCTTTTGACCGAATGACTCGAAATTCGGCACGAATGTGGTCCTCTACTGGCTGAACGAGGGAGAGCAGTTCCCATTGGATTCCGTTGAAATTTGTATTTTTGGTGAATATTTTAAAGAAAAAAGTGGCCATTTTTCATGAAAACCTCAGCCCATTTTTTCAATAGCTTCCAGGTCTTTGGACCGATTGACTCGAAATCGCTCCCAAATGTGGTCCTATACTGGCTGAACGAGACACAGCAGTTCCCATTGGATTCCGGTGAAATTTGTATTTTTGGTGAATATTTTAGTGAAAAGGTACAATGTTTCATGAGACTGCCTTAAGGCTGGGGCTAGGGTTAGGGTTAGGGTTAGGGTTACGGTCGTCTTTTTACCGAATGACTCGAAATTCGGCACGAATGTGGTCCTCTACTGGCTGAACGAGGGAGAGCAGTTCCCATTTGATTCCGTTGAAATTTGTATTTTTGGTGAATATTTAAGTGAAAAGGTACAATGTTTCATGAGACTGCCTTAAGGCTGGGGCTAGGGTTAGGGTTAGGGTTAGGGTTAGGGTTAGGGTTAGGGCTAGGGTTAGGGTTAGGGTTAGGGTTAGGGTTACGGTCGTCTTTTGACCGAATGACTCGAAATTCGGCACGAATGTGGTCCTCTACTGGCTGAACGAGGGAGAGCAGTTCCCATTGGATTCTGTTGAAATTTGTATTTTTGGTGAATATTTTAAAGAAAAAAGTGGCCATTTTTCATGAAAACCTCAGCCCATTTTTTCAATAGCTTCCAGGTCTTTGGACCGATTGACTCGAAATCGCTCCCAAATGT
>NC_133226.1:23560244-23567744 GCF_040436345.1 Pagrus major
TATTTTAGTGAAAAGGTACAATGTTTCATGAGACTGCCTTAAGGCTGGGGCTAGGGTTAGGGTTAGGGTTAGGGTTAGGGTTAGGGTTAGGGCTAGGGTTAGGGTTAGGGTTACGGTCGTATTTTGACCGAATGACTCGAAATTCGGCACGAATGTGGTCCTCTACTGGCTGAACGAGGGAGAGCAGTTCCCATTGGATTCCGTTGAAATTTGTATTTTTGGTGAATATTTTAAAGAAAAAAGTGGCCATTTTTCATGAAAACCTCAGCCCATTTTTTCAATAGCTTCCAGGTCTTTGGACCGATTGACTCGAAATCGCTCCCAAATGTGGTCCTATACTGGCTGAACGAGACACAGCAGTTCCCATTGGATTCTGGTGAAATTTGTATTTTTGGTGAATATTTTAGTGAAAAGGTACAATGTTTCATGAGACTGCCTTAAGGCTGGGGCTAGGGTTAGGGTTAGGGTTAGGGTTAGGGCTAGGGTTAGGGTTAGGGTTAGGGTTACGGTCGTCTTTTGACCGAATGACTCGAAATTTGGCACGAATGTGGTCCTCTACTGGCTGAACGAGGGAGAGCAGTTCCCATTGGATTCCGTTGAAATTTGTATTTTTGGTGAATATTTTAAAGAAAAAAGTGGCCATTTTTCATGAAAACCTCAGCCCATTTTTTCAATAGCTTCCAGGTCTTTGGACCGATTGACTCGAAATCGCTCCCAAATGTGGTCCTATACTGGCTGAACGAGACACAGCAGTTCCCATTGGATTCCGGTGAAATTTGTATTTTTGGTGAATATTTTAGTGAAAAGGTACAATGTTTCATGAGACTGCCTTAAGGCTGGGGCTAGGGCTAGGGTTAGGGTTAGGGTTAGGGTTAGGGCTAGGGTTAGGGTTAGGGTTAGGGTTACGGTCGTCTTTTGACCGAATGACTCGAAATTCGGCACGAATGTGGTCCTCTACTGGCTGAACGAGGGAGAGCAGTTCCCATTGGATTCCGTTGAAATTTGTATTTTTGGTGAATATTTTAAAGAAAAAAGTGGCCATTTTTCATGAAAACCTCAGCCCATTTTTTCAATAGCTTCCAGGTCTTTGGACCGATTGACTCGAAATCGCTCCCAAATGTGGTCCTATACTGGCTGAACGAGACACAGCAGTTCCCATTGGATTCCGGTGAAATTTGTATTTTTGGTGAATATTTTAGTGAAAAGGTACAATGTTTCATGAGACTGCCTTAAGGCTGGGGCTAGGGTTAGGGTTAGGGTTAGGGTTAGGGTTAGGGTTAGGGTTACGGTCGTCTTTTGACCGAATGACTCGAAATTCGGCACGAATGTGGTCCTCTACTGGCTGAACGAGGGAGAGCAGTTCCCATTGCATTCCGTTGCAATTTGTATTTTTGGTGAATATTTTAAAGAAAAAAGTGACCATTTTTCATGAAAACCTCAGCCCATTTTTTCAATAGCTTCCAGGTCTTTGGACCGATTGACTCGAAATCGCTCCCAAATGTGGTCCTATACTGGCTGAACGAGACACAGCAGTTCCCATTGGATTCCGGTGAAATTTGTATTTTTGGTGAATATTTTAGTGAAAAGGTACAATGTTTCATGAGAGTGCCTTAAGGCTGGGGCTAGGGTTAGGGTTAGGGTTAGGGTTAGGGTTAGGGCTAGGGTTAGGGTTAGGGTTAGGGTTACGGTCGTCTTTTGACCGAATGACTCGAAATTCGGCACGAATGTGGTCCTCTACTGGCTGAACGAGGGAGAGCAGTTCCCATTGGATTCCGTTGAAATTTGTATTTTTGGTGAATATTTTAAAGAAAAAAGTGGCCATTTTTCATGAAAACCTCAGCCCATTTTTTCAATAGCTTCCAGGTCTTTGGACCGATTGACTCGAAATCGCTCCCAAATGTGGTCCTATACTGGCTGAACGAGACACAGCAGTTCCCATTGGATTCCGGAGAAATTTGTATTTTTGGTGAATATTTTAGTGAAAAGGTACAATGTTTCATGAGACTGCCTTAAGGCTGGGGCTAGGGTTAGGGTTAGGGTTAGGGTTAGGGTTAGGGTTAGGGTTAGGGCTAGGGTTAGGGTTAGGGTTAGGGTTACGGTCGTCTTTTGACCGAATGACTCGAAATTCGGCACGAATGTGGTCCTCTACTGGCTGAACGAGGGAGAGCAGTTCCCATTGGATTCCGTTGAAATTTGCATTTTTGGTGAATATTTTAAAGAAAAAAGTGGCCATTTTTCATGAAAACCTCGGCCCATTTTTTCAATAGCTTCCAGGTCTTTGGACCGATTGACTCGAAATCGCTCCCAAATGTGGTCCTATACTGGCTGAACGAGACACAGCAGTTCCCATTGGATTCCGGTGAAATTTGTATTTTTGGTGAATATTTTAGTGAAAAGGTACAATGTTTCATGAGACTGCCTTAAGGCTGGGGCTAGGGTTAGGGTTAGGGTTAGGGTTAGGGTTAGGGTTAGGGTTAGGGTTACGGTCGTCTTTTGACCGAATGACTCGAAATTCGGCACGAATGTGGTCCTCTACTGGCTGAACGAGGGAGAGCAGTTCCCATTGGATTCCGTTGAAATTTGTATTTTTGGTGAATATTTTAAAGAAAAAAGTGGCCATTTTTCATGAAAACCTCAGCCCATTTTTTCAATAGCTTCCAGGTCTTTGGACCGATTGACTCGAAATCGCTCCCAAATGTGGTCCTATACTGGCTGAACGAGACACAGCAGTTCCCATTGGATTCCGGTGAAATTTGTATTTTTGGTGAATATTTTAGTGAAAAGGTACAATGTTTCATGAGACTGCCTTAAGGCTGGGGCTAGGGTTAGGGTTAGGGTTAGGGTTAGGGTTAGGGCTAGGGTTAGGGTTAGGGTTAGGGTTACGGTCGTCTTTTGACCGAATGACTCGAAATTCGGCACGAATGTGGTCCTCTACTGGCTGAACGAGGGAGAGCAGTTCCCATTGGATTCCGTTGAAATTTGTATTTTTGGTGAATATTTTAAAGAAAAAAGTGGCCATTTTTCATGAAAACCTTAGCCCATTTTTTCAATAGCTTCCAGGTCTTTGGACCGATTGACTCGAAATCGCTCCCAAATGTGGTCCTATACTGGCTGAACGAGACACAGCAGTTCCCATTGGATTCCGGTGAAATTTGTATTTTTGGTGAATATTTTAGTGAAAAGGTACAATGTTTCATGAGACTGCCTTAAGGCTGGGGCTAGGGTTAGGGTTAGGGTTAGGGTTAGGGTTAGGGTTAGGGCTAGGGTTAGGGTTAGGGTTAGGGTTACGGTCGTCTTTTGACCGAATGACTCGAAATTCGGCACGAATGTGGTCCTCTACTGGCTGAACGAGGGAGAGCAGTTCCCATTGGATTCCGTTGAAATTTGTATTTTTGGTGAATATTTTAAAGAAAAAAGTGGCCATTTTTCATGAAAACCTCAGCCCATTTTTTCAATAGCTTCCAGGTCTTTGGACCGATTGACTCGAAATCGCTCCCAAATGTGGTCCTATACTGGCTGAACGAGACACAGCAGTTCCCATTGGATTCCGGTGAAATTTGTATTTTTGGTGAATATTTTAGTGAAAAGGTACAATGTTTCATGAGACTGCCTTAAGGCTGGGGCTAGGGTTAGGGTTAGGGTTAGGGTTAGGGCTAGGGTTAGGGTTAGGGTTAGGGTTAGGGTTAGGGTTAGGGCTAGGGTTAGGGTTAGGGTTAGGGTTACGGTCGTCTTTTGACCGAATGACTCGAAATTCGGCACGAATGTGGTCCTCTACTGGCTGAACGAGGGAGAGCAGTTCCCATTGGATTCCGTTGAAATTTGTATTTTTGGTGAATATTTTAAAGAAAAAAGTGGCCATTTTTCATGAAAACCTCAGCCCATTTTTTCAATAGCTTCCAGGTCTTTGGACCGATTGACTCGAAATCGCTCCCAAATGTGGTCCTATACTGGCTGAACAAGACACAGCAGTTCCCATTGGATTCCGGTGAAATTTGTATTTTTGGTGAATATTTTAGTGAAAAGGTACAATGTTTCATGAGACTGCCTTAAGGCTGGGGCTAGGGTTAGGGTTAGGGTTAGGGTTAGGGTTAGGGTTAGGGTTAGGGCTAGGGTTAGGGTTAGGGTTACGGTCGTATTTTGACCGAATGACTCGAAATTCGGCACGAATGTGGTCCTCTACTGGCTGAACGAGGGAGAGCAGTTCCCATTGGATTCCGTTGAAATTTGTATTTTTGGTGAATATTTTAAAGAAAAAAGTGGCCATTTTTCATGAAAACCTCAGCCCATTTTTTCAATAGCTTCCAGGTCTTTGGACCGATTGACTCGAAATCGCTCCCAAATGTGGTCCTATACTGGCTGAACGAGACACAGCAGTTCCCATTGGATTCTGGTGAAATTTGTATTTTTGGTGAATATTTTAGTGAAAAGGTACAATGTTTCATGAGACTGCCTTAAGGCTGGGGCTAGGGTTAGGGTTAGGGTTAGGGTTAGGGTTAGGGCTAGGGTTAGGGTTAGGGTTAGGGTTACGGTCGTCTTTTGACCGAATGACTCGAAATTCGGCACGAATGTGGTCCTCTACTGGCTGAACGAGGGAGAGCAGTTCCCATTGGATTCCGTTGAAATTTGTATTTTTGGTGAATATTTTAAAGAAAAAAGTGGCCATTTTTCATGAAAACCTCAGCCCATTTTTTCAATAGCTTCCAGGTCTTTGGACCGATTGACTCGAAATCGCTCCCAAATGTGGTCCTATACTGGCTGAACGAGACACAGCAGTTCCCATTGGATTCCGGTGAAATTTGTATTTTTGGTGAATATTTTAGTGAAAAGGTACAATGTTTCATGAGACTGCCTTAAGGCTGGGGCTAGGGTTAGGGTTAGGGTTAGGGTTAGGGTTAGGGTTAGGGCTAGGGTTAGGGTTAGGGTTACGGTCGTATTTTGACCGAATGACTCGAAATTCGGCACGAATGTGGTCCTCTACTGGCTGAACGAGGGAGAGCAGTTCCCATTGGATTCCGTTGAAATTTGTATTTTTGGTGAATATTTTAAAGAAAAAAGTGGCCATTTTTCATGAAAACCTCAGCCCATTTTTTCAATAGCTTCCAGGTCTTTGGACCGATTGACTCGAAATCGCTCCCAAATGTGGTCCTATACTGGCTGAACGAGACACAGCAGTTCCCATTGGATTCCGGTGAAATTTGTATTTTTGGTGAATATTTTAGTGAAAAGGTACAATGTTTCATGAGACTGCCTTAAGGCTGGGGCTAGGGTTAGGGTTAGGGTTAGGGTTACGGTCGTCTTTTGACCGAATGACTCGAAATTTGGCACGAATGTGGTCCTCTACTGGCTGAACGAGGGAGAGCAGTTCCCATTGGATTCCGTTGAAATTTGTATTTTTGGTGAATATTTTAAAGAAAAAAGTGGCCATTTTTCATGAAAACCTCAGCCCATTTTTTCAATAGCTTCCAGGTCTTTGGACCGATTGACTCGAAATCGCTCCCAAATGTGGTCCTATACTGGCTGAACGAGACACAGCAGTTCCCATTGGATTCCGGTGAAATTTGTATTTTTGGTGAATATTTTAGTGAAAAGGTACAATGTTTCATGAGACTGCCTTAAGGCTGGGGCTAGGGTTAGGGTTAGGGTTAGGGTTAGGGTTAGGGCTAGGGTTAGGGTTAGGGTTAGGGTTACGGTCGTCTTTTGACCGAATGACTCGAAATTCGGCACGAATGTGGTCCTCTACTGGCTGAACGAGGGAGAGCAGTTCCCATTGGATTCCGTTGAAATTTGTATTTTTGGTGAATATTTTAAAGAAAAAAGTGGCCATTTTTCATGAAAACCTCAGCCCATTTTTTCAATAGCTTCCAGGTCCTTGGACCGATTGACTCGAAATCGCTCCCAAATGTGGTCCTATACTGGCTGAACGAGACACAGCAGTTCCCATTGGATTCCGGTGAAATTTGTATTTTTGGTGAATATTTTAGTGAAAAGGTACAATGTTTCATGAGACTGCCTTAAGGCTGGGGCTAGGGTTAGGGTTAGGGTTAGGGTTAGGGTTAGGGTTACGGTCGTCTTTTGACCGAATGACTCGAAATTCGGCACGAATGTGGTCCTCTACTGGCTGAACGAGGGAGAGCAGTTCCCATTGGATTCCGTTGAAATTTGTATTTTTGGTGAATATTTTAAAGAAAAAAGTGGCCATTTTTCATGAAAACCTCAGCCCATTTTTTCAATAGCTTCCAGGTCTTTGGACCGATTGACTCGAAATCGCTCCCAAATGTGGTCCTATACTGGCTGAACGAGACACAGCAGTTCCCATTGGATTCCGGTGAAATTTGTATTTTTGGTGAATATTTTAGTGAAAAGGTACAATGTTTCATGAGAGTGCCTTAAGGCTGGGGCTAGGGTTAGGGTTAGGGTTAGGGTTAGGGTTAGGGTTAGGGCTAGGGTTAGGGTTAGGGTTAGGGTTACGGTCGTCTTTTGACCGAATGACTCGAAATTCGGCACGAATGTGGTCCTCTACTGGCTGAACGAGGGAGAGCAGTTCCCATTGGATTCCGTTGAAATTTGTATTTTTGGTGAATATTTTAAAGAAAAAAGTGGCCATTTTTCATGAAAACCTCAGCCCATTTTTTCAATAGCTTCCAGGTCTTTGGACCGATTGACTCGAAATCGCTCCCAAATGTGGTCCTATACTGGCTGAACGAGACACAGCAGTTCCCATTGGATTCCGGTGAAATTTGTATTTTTGGTGAATATTTTAGTGAAAAGGTACAATGTTTCATGAGACTGCCTTAAGGCTGGGGCTAGGGTTAGGGTTAGGGTTAGGGTTAGGGTTAGGGTTAGGGCTAGGGTTAGGGTTAGGGTTAGGGTTACGGTCGTCTTTTGACCGAATGACTCGAAATTCGGCACGAATGTGGTCCTCTACTGGCTGAACGAGGGAGAGCAGTTCCCATTGGATTCCGTTGAAATTTGTATTTTTGGTGAATATTTTAAAGAAAAAAGTGGCCATTTTTCATGAAAACCTCAGCCCATTTTTTCAATAGCTTCCAGGTCTTTGGACCGATTGACTCGAAATCGCTCCCAAATGTGGTCCTATACTGGCTGAACGAGACACAGCAGTTCCCATTGGATTCCGGTGAAATTTGTATTTTTGGTGAATATTTTAGTGAAAAGGTACAATGTTTCATGAGACTGCCTTAAGGCTGGGGCTAGGGTTAGGGTTAGGGTTAGGGTTAGGGTTAGGGCTAGGGTTAGGGTTAGGGTTAGGGTTACGGTCATCTTTTGACCGAATGACTCGAAATTCGGCACGAATGTGGTCCTCTACTGGCTGAACGAGGGAGAGCAGTTCCCATTGGATTCCGTTGAAATTTGTATTTTTGGTGAATATTTTAGTGAAAAGGTACAATGTTTCATGAGACTGCCTCAAGGCTGGGGCTAGGGTTAGGGTTAGGGTTAGGGTTAGGGTTAGGGCTAGGGTTAGGGTTAGGGTTAGGGTTACGG
>NC_133226.1:23572744-23591208 GCF_040436345.1 Pagrus major
AGACTGCCTTAAGGCTGGGGCTAGGGTTAGGGTTAGGGTTAGGGTTAGGGTTAGGGTTAGGGTTACGGTCGTCTTTTGACCGAATGACTCGAAATTCGGCACGAATGTGGTCCTCTACTGGCTGAACGAGGGAGAGCAGTTCCCATTGGATTCCGTTGAAATTTGTATTTTTGGTGAATATTTTAAAGAAAAAAGTGGCCATTTTTCATGAAAACCTCAGCCCATTTTTTCAATAGCTTCCAGGTCTTTGGACCGATTGACTCGAAATCGCTCCCAAATGTGGTCCTATACTGGCTGAACGAGACACAGCAGTTCCCATTGGATTCCGGTGAAATTTGTATTTTTGGTGAATATTTTAGTGAAAAGGTACAATGTTTCATGAGAGTGCCTTAAGGCTGGGGCTAGGGTTAGGGTTAGGGTTAGGGTTAGGGTTAGGGCTAGGGTTAGGGTTAGGGTTAGGGTTACGGTCGTCTTTTGACCGAATGACTCGAAATTCGGCACGAATGTGGTCCTCTACTGGCTGAACGAGGGAGAGCAGTTCCCATTGGATTCCGTTGAAATTTGTATTTTTGGTGAATATTTTAAAGAAAAAAGTGGCCATTTTTCATGAAAACCTCAGCCCATTTTTTCAATAGCTTCCAGGTCTTTGGACCGATTGACTCGAAATCGCTCCCAAATGTGGTCCTATACTGGCTGAACGAGACACAGCAGTTCCCATTGGATTCCGGAGAAATTTGTATTTTTGGTGAATATTTTAGTGAAAAGGTACAATGTTTCATGAGACTGCCTTAAGGCTGGGGCTAGGGTTAGGGTTAGGGTTAGGGTTAGGGTTAGGGTTAGGGTTAGGGCTAGGGTTAGGGTTAGGGTTAGGGTTACGGTCGTCTTTTGACCGAATGACTCGAAATTCGGCACGAATGTGGTCCTCTACTGGCTGAACGAGGGAGAGCAGTTCCCATTGGATTCCGTTGAAATTTGTATTTTTGGTGAATATTTTAAAGAAAAAAGTGGCCATTTTTCATGAAAACCTCAGCCCATTTTTTCAATAGCTTCCAGGTCTTTGGACCGATTGACTCGAAATCGCTCCCAAATGTGGTCCTATACTGGCTGAACGAGACACAGCAGTTCCCATTGGATTCCGGTGAAATTTGTATTTTTGGTGAATATTTTAGTGAAAAGGTACAATGTTTCATGAGACTGCCTTAAGGCTGGGGCTAGGGTTAGGGTTAGGGTTAGGGTTAGGGTTAGGGTTAGGGCTAGGGTTAGGGTTAGGGTTAGGGTTACGGTCGTCTTTTGACCGAATGACTCGAAATTCGGCACGAATGTGGTCCTCTACTGGCTGAACGAGGGAGAGCAGTTCCCATTGGATTCCGTTGAAATTTGTATTTTTGGTGAATATTTTAAAGAAAAAAGTGGCCATTTTTCATGAAAACCTCAGCCCATTTTTTCAATAGCTTCCAGGTCTTTGGACCGATTGACTCGAAATCGCTCCCAAATGTGGTCCTATACTGGCTGAACGAGACACAGCAGTTCCCATTGGATTCCGGTGAAATTTGTATTTTTGGTGAATATTTTAGTGAAAAGGTACAATGTTTCATGAGACTGCCTTAAGGCTGGGGCTAGGGTTAGGGTTAGGGTTAGGGTTAGGGTTAGGGTTAGGGCTAGGGTTAGGGTTAGGGTTAGGGTTACGGTCGTCTTTTGACCGAATGACTCGAAATTCGGCACGAATGTGGTCCTCTACTGGCTGAACGAGGGAGAGCAGTTCCCATTGGATTCCGTTGAAATTTGTATTTTTGGTGAATATTTTAAAGAAAAAAGTGGCCATTTTTCATGAAAACCTCAGCCCATTTTTTCAATAGTTTCCAGGTCTTTGGACCGATTGACTCGAAATCGCTCCCAAATGTGGTCCTATACTGGCTGAACGAGACACAGCAGTTCCCATTGGATTCCGGTGAAATTTGTATTTTTGGTGAATATTTTAGTGAAAAGGTACAATGTTTCATGAGACTGCCTTAAGGCTGGGGCTAGGGTTAGGGTTAGGGTTAGGGTTAGGGTTAGGGTTAGGGCTAGGGTTAGGGTTAGGGTTACGGTCGTCTTTTGACCGAATGACTCGAAATTTGGCACGAATGTGGTCCTCTACTGGCTGAACGAGGGAGAGCAGTTCCCATTGGATTCCGTTGAAATTTGTATTTTTGGTGAATATTTTAAAGAAAAAAGTGGCCATTTTTCATGAAAACCTCAGCCCATTTTTTCAATAGCTTCCAGGTCTTTGGACCGATTGACTCGAAATCGCTCCCAAATGTGGTCCTATACTGGCTGAACGAGACACAGCAGTTCCCATTGGATTCCGGTGAAATTTGTATTTTTGGTGAATATTTTAGTGAAAAGGTACAATGTTTCATGAGACTGCCTTAAGGCTGGGGCTAGGGTTAGGGTTAGGGTTAGGGTTAGGGTTAGGGCTAGGGTTAGGGTTAGGGTTAGGGTTACGGTCGTCTTTTGACCGAATGACTCGAAATTCGGCACGAATGTGGTCCTCTACTGGCTGAACGAGGGAGAGCAGTTCCCATTGGATTCCGTTGAAATTTGTATTTTTGGTGAATATTTTAAAGAAAAAAGTGGCCATTTTTCATGAAAACCTCAGCCCATTTTTTCAATAGCTTCCAGGTCTTTGGACCGATTGACTCGAAATCGCTCCCAAATGTGGTCCTATACTGGCTGAACGAGACACAGCAGTTCCCATTGGATTCCGGTGAAATTTGTATTTTTGGTGAATATTTTAGTGAAAAGGTACAATGTTTCATGAGAGTGCCTTAAGGCTGGGGCTAGGGTTAGGGTTAGGGTTAGGGTTAGGGTTAGGGCTAGGGTTAGGGTTAGGGTTAGGGTTACGGTCGTCTTTTGACCGAATGACTCGAAATTCGGCACGAATGTGGTCCTCTACTGGCTGAACGAGGGAGAGCAGTTCCCATTGGATTCCGTTGAAATTTGTATTTTTGGTGAATATTTTAAAGAAAAAAGTGGCCATTTTTCATGAAAACCTCAGCCCATTTTTTCAATAGCTTCCAGGTCTTTGGACCGATTGACTCGAAATCGCTCCCAAATGTGGTCCTATACTGGCTGAACGAGACACAGCAGTTCCCATTGGATTCCGGAGAAATTTGTATTTTTGGTGAATATTTTAGTGAAAAGGTACAATGTTTCATGAGACTGCCTTAAGGCTGGGGCTAGGGTTAGGGTTAGGGTTAGGGTTAGGGTTAGGGTTAGGGCTAGGGTTAGGGTTAGGGTTAGGGTTACGGTCGTCTTTTGACCGAATGACTCGAAATTCGGCACGAATGTGGTCCTCTACTGGCTGAACGAGGGAGAGCAGTTCCCATTGGATTCCGTTGAAATTTGTATTTTTGGTGAATATTTTAAAGAAAAAAGTGGCCATTTTTCATGAAAACCTCAGCCCATTTTTTCAATAGCTTCCAGGTCTTTGGACCGATTGACTCGAAATCGCTCCCAAATGTGGTCCTATACTGGCTGAACGAGACACAGCAGTTCCCATTGGATTCCGGTGAAATTTGTATTTTTGGTGAATATTTTAGTGAAAAGGTACAATGTTTCATGAGAATGCCTTAAGGCTGGGGCTAGGGTTAGGGTTAGGGTTAGGGTTAGGGTTAGGGTTAGGGCTAGGGTTAGGGTTAGGGTTAGGGTTACGGTCGTCTTTTGACCGAATGACTCGAAATTCGGCACGAATGTGGTCCTCTACTGGCTGAACGAGGGAGAGCAGTTCCCATTGGATTCCGTTGAAATTTGTATTTTTGGTGAATATTTTAAAGAAAAAAGTGGCCATTTTTCATGAAAACCTCAGCCCATTTTTTCAATAGCTTCCAGGTCTTTGGACCGATTGACTCAAAATCGCTCCCAAATGTGGTCCTATACTGGCTGAACGAGACACAGCAGTTCCCATTGGATTCCGGTGAAATTTGTATTTTTGGTGAATATTTTAGTGAAAAGGTACAATGTTTCATGAGACTGCCTTAAGGCTGGGGCTAGGGTTAGGGTTAGGGTTAGGGTTAGGGTTAGGGTTAGGGCTAGGGTTAGGGTTAGGGTTAGGGTTACGGTCGTCTTTTGACCGAATGACTCGAAATTCGGCACGAATGTGGTCCTCTACTGGCTGAACGAGGGAGAGCAGTTCCCATTGGATTCCGTTGAAATTTGTATTTTTGGTGAATATTTTAAAGAAAAAAGTGGCCATTTTTCATGAAAACCTCAGCCCATTTTTTCAATAGCTTCCAGGTCTTTGGACCGATTGACTCGAAATCGCTCCCAAATGTGGTCCTATACTGGCTGAACGAGACACAGCAGTTCCCATTGGATTCCGGAGAAATTTGTATTTTTGGTGAATATTTTAGTGAAAAGGTACAATGTTTCATGAGACTGCCTTAAGGCTGGGGCTAGGGTTAGGGTTAGGGTTAGGGTTAGGGTTAGGGCTAGGGTTAGGGTTAGGGTTACGGTCGTCTTTTGACCGAATGACTCGAAATTCGGCACGAATGTGGTCCTCTACTGGCTGAACGAGGGAGAGCAGTTCCCATTGGATTCCGTTGAAATTTGTATTTTTGGTGAATATTTTAAAGAAAAAAGTGGCCATTTTTCATGAAAACCTCAGCCCATTTTTTCAATAGCTTCCAGGTCTTTGGACCGATTGACTCGAAATCGCTCCCAAATGTGGTCCTATACTGGCTGAACAAGACACAGCAGTTCCCATTGGATTCCGTTGAAATTTGTATTTTTGGTGAATATTTTAAAGAAAAAAGTGGCCATTTTTCATGAAAACCTCGGGCCATTTTTTCAATAGCTTCCAGGTCTTTAGACCGATTGACTCGAAATCGCTCCCAAATGTGGTCCTATAGCGGCTGAACGAGACACAGCAGTCCCCACCGGATTCCGGTGGAATTTGTATTTTTGGCGAATATTTTAGTGAAAAGGGACAGTGTTTCAGGAGACTGGCTTAAGGCTGGGGTTAGGGTTAGGGTTAGGGTTATGGGGCTAGGGTTAGGGTTAGGGTTCCGCTTGGCCGATTGACTCCAAATTGACCACAAATGTCGGCGGTGCTGGCGGAAAGAAAAAAAAGCAGTTTTTATTGGATTCCGGTGGAATTTGTATTTTTGGTGAATATTTTAAAGAAAAAAGTGGCCATTTTTCATGAAAACCTCGGGCCATTTTTTCAATAGCTTCCAGGTCTTTGGACCGATTGACTCGAAATCGCTCCCAAATGTGGTCCTATAGCGGCTGAACGAGACACAGCAGTCCCCACCGGATTCCGGTGGAATTTGTATTTTTGGCGAATATTTTAGTGAAAAGGGACAGTGTTTCAGGAGACTGGCTTAAGGCTGGGGTTAGGGTTAGGGTTAGGGTTAGGGTTATGGGGCTAGGGTTAGGGTTAGGGTTCCGCTTGGCCGATTGACTCCAAATTGACCACAAATGTCGGCGGTGCTGGCGGAAAGAAAAAAAAGCAGTTTTTATTGGATTCCGTGGAATTTGTATTTTTGGTGAATATTTTAAAGAAAAAAGTGGCCATTTTTCATGAAAACCTCGGGCCATTTTTTCAATAGCTTCCAGGTCTTTGGACCGATTGACTCGAAATCGCTCCCAAATGTGGTCCTATAGCGGCTGAACGAGACACAGCAGTCCCCACCGGATTCCGGTGGAATTTGTATTTTTGGCGAATATTTTAGTGAAAAGGGACAGTGTTTCAGGAGACTGGCATAAGGCTGGGGTTAGGGTTAGGGTTATGGGGCTAGGGTTAGGGTTAGGGTTCCGCTTGGCCGATTGACTCCAAATTGACCACAAATGTCGGCGGTGCTGGCGGAAAGAAAAAAAAGCAGTTTTTATTGGATTCCGGTGGAATTTTGTATTTTTGGTGAATATTTTAAAGAAAAAAGTGGCCATTTTTCATGAAAACCTCGGGCCATTTTTTCAATAGCTTCCAGGTCTTTGGACCGATTGACTCGAAATCGCTCCCAAATGTGGTCCTATAGCGGCTGAACGAGACACAGCAGTCCCCACCGGATTCCGGTGGAATTTGTATTTTTGGCGAATATTTTAGTGAAAAGGGACAGTGTTTCAGGAGACTGGCTTAAGGCTGGGGTTAGGGTTAGGGTTATGGGGCTAGGGTTAGGGTTAGGGTTCCGCTTGACCGATTGACTCCAAATTGACCACAAATGTCGGCGGTGCTGGCGGAAAGAAAAAAAAGCAGTTTTTATTGGATTCCGGTGGAATTTGTATTTTTGGTGAATATTTTAAAGAAAAAAGTGGCCATTTTTCATGAAAACCTCGGGCCATTTTTTCAATAGCTTCCAGGTCTTTGGACCGATTGACTCGAAATCGCTCCCAAATGTGGTCCTATAGCGGCTGAACGAGACACAGCAGTCCCCACCGGATTCCGGTGGAATTTGTATTTTTGGCGAATATTTTAGTGAAAAGGGACAGTGTTTCAGGAGACTGGCTTAAGGCTGGGCTTAGGGTTAGGGTTAGGGTTAGGGTTATGGGGCTAGGGTTAGGGTTAGGGTTCCGCTTGGCCGATTGACTCCAAATTGACCACAAATGTCGGCGGTGCTGGCGGAAAGAAAAAAAAGCAGTTTTTATTGGATTCCGGTGGAATTTGTATTTTTGGTGAATATTTTAAAGAAAAAAGTGGCCATTTTTCATGAAAGACCTCGGGGCCATTTTTTCAATAGCTTCCAGGTCTTTGGACCGATTGACTCGAAATCGCTCCCAAATGTGGTCCTATAGCGGCTGAACGAGACACAGCAGTCCCCACCGGATTCCGGTGGAATTTGTATTTTTGGCGAATATTTTAGTGAAAAGGGACAGTGTTTCAGGAGACTGGCTTAAGGCTGGGGTTAGGGTTAGGGTTAGGGTTAGGGTTATGGGGCTAGGGTTAGGGTTAGGGTTCCGCTTGGCCGATTGACTCCAAATTGACCACAATGTCGGCGGTGCTGGCGGAAAGAAAAAAAAGCAGTTTTTATTGGATTCCGGTGGAATTTGTATTTTTGGTGAATATTTTAAAGAAAAAAGTGGCCATTTTTCATGAAAACCTCGGGCCATTTTTTCAATAGCTTCCAGGTCTTTGGACCGATTGACTCGAAATCGCTCCCAAATGTGGTCCTATAGCGGCTGAACGAGACACAGCAGTCCCCACCGGATTCCGGTGGAATTTGTATTTTGGCGAATATTTTAGTGAAAAGGGACAGTGTTTCAGGAGACTGGCTTAAGACTGGCTTAGGGTTAGGGTTAGGGTTAGGGTTATGGGGCTAGGGTTAGGGTTAGGGTTCCGCTTGGCCGATTGACTCCAAATTGACCACAAATGTCGGCGGTGCTGGCGGAAAGAAAAAAAAGCAGTTTTTATTGGATTCCGGTGGAATTTGTATTTTTGGTGAATATTTTAAAGAAAAAAGTGGCCATTTTTCATGAAAACCTCGGGCCATTTTTTCAATAGCTTCCAGGTCTTTGGACCGATTGACTCGAAATCGCTCCCAAATGTGGTCCTATAGCGGCTGAACGAGACACAGCAGTCCCCACCGGATTCCGGTGGAATTTGTATTTTTGGCGAATATTTTAGTGAAAAGGGACAGTGTTTCAGGAGACTGGCTTAAGGCTGGGCTTAGGGTTAGGGTTATGGGGCTAGGGTTAGGGTTAGGGTTCCGCTTGGCCGATTGACTCCAAATTGACCACAAATGTCGGCGGTGCTGGCGGAAAGAAAAAAAAGCAGTTTTTATTGGATTCCGGTGGAATTTGTATTTTTGGTGAATATTTTAAAGAAAAAAGTGGCCATTTTTCATGAAAACCTCGGGCCATTTTTTCAATAGCTTCCAGGTCTTTGGACCGATTGACTCGAAATCGCTCCCAAATGTGGTCCTATAGCGGCTGAACGAGACACAGCAGTCCCCACCGGATTCCGGTGGAATTTGTATTTTTGGCGAATATTTTAGTGAAAAGGGACAGTGTTTCAGGAGACTGGCTTAAGGCTGGGCTTAGGGTTAGGGTTATGGGGCTAGGGTTAGGGTTAGGGTTCCGCTTGGCCGATTGACTCCAAATTGACCACAAATGTCGGCGGTGCTGGCGGAAAGAAAAAAAAGCAGTTTTTATTGGATTCCGGTGGAATTTGTATTTTTGGTGAATATTTTAAAGAAAAAAGTGGCCATTTTTCATGGAAACCTCGGGCCATTTTTTCAATAGCTTCCAGGTCTTTGGACCGATTGACTCGAAATCGCTCCCAAATGTGGTCCTATAGCGGCTGAACGAGACACAGCAGTCCCCACCGGATTCCGGTGGAATTTGTATTTTTGGCGAATATTTTAGTGAAAAGGGACAGTGTTTCAGGAGACTGGCTTAAGGCTGGGGTTAGGGTTAGGGTTAGGGTTAGGGTTATGGGGCTAGGGTTAGGGTTAGGGTTCCGCTTGGCCGATTGACTCCAAATTGACCACAAATGTCGGCGGTGCTGGCGGAAAGAAAAAAAAGCAGTTTTTATTGGATTCCGGTGGAATTTGTATTTTTGGTGAATATTTTAAAGAAAAAAGTGGCCATTTTTCATGAAAACCTCGGGCCATTTTTTCAATAGCTTCCAGGTCTTTGGACCGATTGACTCGAAATCGCTCCCAAATGTGGTCCTATAGCGGCTGAACGAGACACAGCAGTCCCCACCGGATTCCGGTGGAATTTGTATTTTTGGCGAATATTTTAGTGAAAAGGGACAGTGTTTCAGGAGACTGGCTTAAGGCTGGGGTTAGGGTTAGGGTTAGGGTTAGGGTTATGGGGCTAGGGTTAGGGTTAGGGTTCCGCTTGGCCGATTGACTCCAAATTGACCACAAATGTCGGCGGTGCTGGCGGAAAGAAAAAAAAGCAGTTTTTATTGGATTCCGGTGGAATTTGTATTTTTGGTGAATATTTTAAAGAAAAAAGTGGCCATTTTTCATGAAAACCTCGGGCCATTTTTTCAATAGCTTCCAGGTCTTTGGACCGATTGACTCGAAATCGCTCCCAAATGTGGTCCTATAGCGGCTGAACGAGACACAGCAGTCCCCACCGGATTCCGGTGGAATTTGTATTTTTGGCGAATATTTTAGTGAAAAGGGACAGTGTTTCAGGAGACTGGCTTAAGGCTGGGCTTAGGGTTAGGTTTATGGGGCTAGGGTTAGGGTTAGGGTTCCGCTTGGCCGATTGACTCCAAATTGACCACAAATGTCGGCGGTGCTGGCGGAAAGAAAAAAAAGCAGTTTTTATTGGATTCCGGTGGAATTTGTATTTTTGGTGAATATTTTAAAGAAAAAAGTGGCCATTTTTCATGAAAACCTCGGGCCATTTTTTCAATAGCTTCCAGGTCTTTGGACCGATTGACTCGAAATCGCTCCCAAATGTGGTCCTATAGCGGCTGAACGAGACACAGCAGTCCCCACCGGATTCCGGTGGAATTTGTATTTTTGGCGAATATTTTAGTGAAAAGGGACAGTGTTTCAGGAGACTGGCTTAAGGCTGGGGTTAGGGTTAGGGTTAGGGTTAGGGTTATGGGGCTAGGGTTAGGGTTAGGGTTCCGCTTGGCCGATTGACTCCAAATTGACCACAAATGTCGGCGGTGCTGGCGGAAAGAAAAAAAAGCAGTTTTTATTGGATTCCGGTGGAATTTGTATTTTTGGTGAATATTTTAAAGAAAAAAGTGGCCATTTTTCATGAAAACCTCGGGCCATTTTTTCAATAGCTTCCAGGTCTTTGGACCGATTGACTCGAAATCGCTCCCAAATGTGGTCCTATAGCGGCTGAACGAGACACAGCAGTCCCCACCGGATTCCGGTGGAATTTGTATTTTTGGCGAATATTTTAGTGAAAAGGGACAGTGTTTCAGGAGACTGGCTTAAGGCTGGGCTTAGGGTTAGGGTTAGGGTTAGGGTTATGGGGCTAGGGTTAGGGTTAGGGTTCCGCTTGGCCGATTGACTCCAAATTGACCACAAATGTCGGCGGTGCTGGCGGAAAGAAAAAAAAGCAGTTTTTATTGGATTCCGGTGGAATTTGTATTTTTGGTGAATATTTTAAAGAAAAAAGTGGCCATTTTTCATGAAAACCTCGGGCCATTTTTTCAATAGCTTCCAGGTCTTTGGACCGATTGACTCGAAATCGCTCCCAAATGTGGTCCTATAGCGGCTGAACGAGACACAGCAGTCCCCACCGGATTCCGGTGGAATTTGTATTTTTGGCGAATATTTTAGTGAAAAGGGACAGTGTTTCAGGAGACTGGCTTAAGGCTGGGCTTAGGGTTAGGGTTATGGGGCTAGGGTTAGGGTTAGGGTTCCGCTTGGCCGATTGACTCCAAATTGACCACAAATGTCGGCGGTGCTGGCGGAAAGAAAAAAAAGCAGTTTTTATTGGATTCCGGTGGAATTTGTATTTTTGGTGAATATTTTAAAGAAAAAAGTGGCCATTTTTCATGAAAACCTCGGGCCATTTTTTCAATAGCTTCCAGGTCTTTGGACCGATTGACTCGAAATCGCTCCCAAATGTGGTCCTATAGCGGCTGAACGAGACACAGCAGTCCCCACCGGATTCCGGTGGAATTTGTATTTTTGGCGAATATTTTAGTGAAAAGGGACAGTGTTTCAGGAGACTGGCTTAAGGCTGGGCTTAGGGTTAGGTTTATGGGGCTAGGGTTAGGGTTAGGGTTCCGCTTGGCCGATTGACTCCAAATTGACCACAAATGTCGGCGGTGCTGGCGGAAAGAAAAAAAAGCAGTTTTTATTGGATTCCGGTGGAATTTGTATTTTTGGTGAATATTTTAAAGAAAAAAGTGGCCATTTTTCATGAAAACCTCGGGCCATTTTTTCAATAGCTTCCAGGTCTTTGGACCGATTGACTCGAAATCGCTCCCAAATGTGGTCCTATAGCGGCTGAACGAGACACAGCAGTCCCCACCGGATTCCGGTGGAATTTGTATTTTTGGCGAATATTTTAGTGAAAAGGGACAGTGTTTCAGGAGACTGGCTTAAGGCTGGGGTTAGGGTTAGGGTTAGGGTTAGGGTTATGGGGCTAGGGTTAGGGTTAGGGTTCCGCTTGGCCGATTGACTCCAAATTGACCACAAATGTCGGCGGTGCTGGCGGAAAGAAAAAAAAGCAGTTTTTATTGGATTCCGGTGGAATTTGTATTTTTGGTGAATATTTTAAAGAAAAAAGTGGCCATTTTTCATGAAAACCTCGGGCCATTTTTTCAATAGCTTCCAGGTCTTTGGACCGATTGACTCGAAATCGCTCCCAAATGTGGTCCTATAGCGGCTGAACGAGACACAGCAGTCCCCACCGGATTCCGGTGGAATTTGTATTTTTGGCGAATATTTTAGTGAAAAGGGACAGTGTTTCAGGAGACTGGCTTAAGGCTGGGCTTAGGGTTAGGGTTATGGGGCTAGGGTTAGGGTTAGGGTTCCGCTTGGCCGATTGACTCCAAATTGACCACAAATGTCGGCGGTGCTGGCGGAAAGAAAAAAAAGCAGTTTTTATTGGATTCCGGTGGAATTTGTATTTTTGGTGAATATTTTAAAGAAAAAAGTGGCCATTTTTCATGAAAACCTCGGGCCATTTTTTCAATAGCTTCCAGGTCTTTGGACCGATTGACTCGAAATCGCTCCCAAATGTGGTCCTATAGCGGCTGAACGAGACACAGCAGTCCCCACCGGATTCCGGTGGAATTTGTATTTTTGGCGAATATTTTAGTGAAAAGGGACAGTGTTTCAGGAGACTGGCTTAAGGCTGGGCTTAGGGTTAGGTTTATGGGGCTAGGGTTAGGGTTAGGGTTCCGCTTGGCCGATTGACTCCAAATTGACCACAAATGTCGGCGGTGCTGGCGGAAAGAAAAAAAAGCAGTTTTTATTGGATTCCGGTGGAATTTGTATTTTTGGTGAATATTTTAAAGAAAAAAGTGGCCATTTTTCATGAAAACCTCGGGCCATTTTTTCAATAGCTTCCAGGTCTTTGGACCGATTGACTCGAAATCGCTCCCAAATGTGGTCCTATAGCGGCTGAACGAGACACAGCAGTCCCCACCGGATTCCGGTGGAATTTGTATTTTTGGCGAATATTTTAGTGAAAAGGGACAGTGTTTCAGGAGACTGGCTTAAGGCTGGGGTTAGGGTTAGGGTTAGGGTTAGGGTTATGGGGCTAGGGTTAGGGTTAGGGTTCCGCTTGGCCGATTGACTCCAAATTGACCACAAATGTCGGCGGTGCTGGCGGAAAGAAAAAAAAGCAGTTTTTATTGGATTCCGGTGGAATTTGTATTTTTGGTGAATATTTTAAAGAAAAAAGTGGCCATTTTTCATGAAAACCTCGGGCCATTTTTTCAATAGCTTCCAGGTCTTTGGACCGATTGACTCGAAATCGCTCCCAAATGTGGTCCTATAGCGGCTGAACGAGACACAGCAGTCCCCACCGGATTCCGGTGGAATTTGTATTTTTGGCGAATATTTTAGTGAAAAGGGACAGTGTTTCAGGAGACTGGCTTAAGGCTGGGCTTAGGGTTAGGGTTATGGGGCTAGGGTTAGGGTTAGGGTTCCGCTTGGCCGATTGACTCCAAATTGACCACAAATGTCGGCGGTGCTGGCGGAAAGAAAAAAAAGCAGTTTTTATTGGATTCCGGTGGAATTTGTATTTTTGGTGAATATTTTAAAGAAAAAAGTGGCCATTTTTCATGAAAACCTCGGGCCATTTTTTCAATAGCTTCCAGGTCTTTGGACCGATTGACTCGAAATCGCTCCCAAATGTGGTCCTATAGTGGCTGAACGAGACACAGCAGTCCCCACCGGATTCCGGTGGAATTTGTATTTTTGGCGAATATTTTAGTGAAAAGGGACAGTGTTTCAGGAGACTGGCTTAAGGCTGGGCTTAGGGTTAGGTTTATGGGGCTAGGGTTAGGGTTAGGGTTCCGCTTGGCCGATTGACTCCAAATTGACCACAAATGTCGGCGGTGCTGGCGGAAAGAAAAAAAAGCAGTTTTTATTGGATTCCGGTGGAATTTGTATTTTTGGTGAATATTTTAAAGAAAAAAGTGGCCATTTTTCATGAAAACCTCGGGCCATTTTTTCAATAGCTTCCAGGTCTTTGGACCGATTGACTCGAAATCGCTCCCAAATGTGGTCCTATAGCGGCTGAACGAGACACAGCAGTCCCCACCGGATTCCGGTGGAATTTGTATTTTTGGCGAATATTTTAGTGAAAAGGGACAGTGTTTCAGGAGACTGGCTTAAGGCTGGGCTTAGGGTTAGGTTTATGGGGCTAGGGTTAGGGTTAGGGTTCCGCTTGGCCGATTGACTCCAAATTGACCACAAATGTCGGCGGTGCTGGCGGAAAGAAAAAAAAGCAGTTTTTATTGGATTCCGGTGGAATTTGTATTTTTGGTGAATATTTTAAAGAAAAAAGTGGCCATTTTTCATGAAAACCTCGGGCCATTTTTTCAATAGCTTCCAGGTCTTTGGACCGATTGACTCGAAATCGCTCCCAAATGTGGTCCTATAGCGGCTGAACGAGACACAGCAGTCCCCACCGGATTCCGGTGGAATTTGTATTTTTGGCGAATATTTTAGTGAAAAGGGACAGTGTTTCAGGAGACTGGCTTAAGGCTGGGGTTAGGGTTAGGGTTAGGGTTAGGGTTATGGGGCTAGGGTTAGGGTTAGGGTTCCGCTTGGCCGATTGACTCCAAATTGACCACAAATGTCGGCGGTGCTGGCGGAAAGAAAAAAAAGCAGTTTTTATTGGATTCCGGTGGAATTTGTATTTTTGGTGAATATTTTAAAGAAAAAAGTGGCCATTTTTCATGAAAACCTCGGGCCATTTTTTCAATAGCTTCCAGGTCTTTGGACCGATTGACTCGAAATCGCTCCCAAATGTGGTCCTATAGCGGCTGAACGAGACACAGCAGTCCCCACCGGATTCCGGTGGAATTTGTATTTTTGGCGAATATTTTAGTGAAAAGGGACAGTGTTTCAGGAGACTGGCTTAAGGCTGGGGTTAGGGTTAGGGTTAGGGTTAGGGTTATGGGGCTAGGGTTAGGGTTAGGGTTCCGCTTGGCCGATTGACTCCAAATTGACCACAAATGTCGGCGGTGCTGGCGGAAAGAAAAAAAAGCAGTTTTTATTGGATTCCGGTGGAATTTGTATTTTTGGTGAATATTTTAAAGAAAAAAGTGGCCATTTTTCATGAAAACCTCGGGCCATTTTTTCAATAGCTTCCAGGTCTTTGGACCGATTGACTCGAAATCGCTCCCAAATGTGGTCCTATAGCGGCTGAACGAGACACAGCAGTCCCCACCGGATTCCGGTGGAATTTGTATTTTTGGCGAATATTTTAGTGAAAAGGGACAGTGTTTCAGGAGACTGGCTTAAGGCTGGGGTTAGGGTTAGGGTTAGGGTTAGGGTTATGGGGCTAGGGTTAGGGTTAGGGTTCCGCTTGGCCGATTGACTCCAAATTGACCACAAATGTCGGCGGTGCTGGCGGAAAGAAAAAAAAGCAGTTTTTATTGGATTCCGGTGGAATTTGTATTTTTGGTGAATATTTTAAAGAAAAAAGTGGCCATTTTTCATGAAAACCTCGGGCCATTTTTTCAATAGCTTCCAGGTCTTTGGACCGATTGACTCGAAATCGCTCCCAAATGTGGTCCTATAGCGGCTGAACGAGACACAGCAGTCCCCACCGGATTCCGGTGGAATTTGTATTTTTGGCGAATATTTTAGTGAAAAGGGACAGTGTTTCAGGAGACTGGCTTAAGGCTGGGGTTAGGGTTAGGGTTAGGGTTAGGGTTATGGGGCTAGGGTTAGGGTTAGGGTTCCGCTTGGCCGATTGACTCCAAATTGACCACAAATGTCGGCGGTGCTGGCGGAAAGAAAAAAAAGCAGTTTTTATTGGATTCCGGTGGAATTTGTATTTTTGGTGAATATTTTAAAGAAAAAAGTGGCCATTTTTCATGAAAACCTCGGGCCATTTTTTCAATAGCTTCCAGGTCTTTGGACCGATTGACTCGAAATCGCTCCCAAATGTGGTCCTATAGCGGCTGAACGAGACACAGCAGTCCCCACCGGATTCCGGTGGAATTTGTATTTTTGGCGAATATTTTAGTGAAAAGGGACAGTGTTTCAGGAGACTGGCTTAAGGCTGGGGTTAGGGTTAGGGTTAGGGTTAGGGTTATGGGGCTAGGGTTAGGGTTAGGGTTCCGCTTGGCCGATTGACTCCAAATTGACCACAAATGTCGGCGGTGCTGGCGGAAAGAAAAAAAAGCAGTTTTTATTGGATTCCGGTGGAATTTGTATTTTTGGTGAATATTTTAAAGAAAAAAGTGGCCATTTTTCATGAAAACCTCGGGCCATTTTTTCAATAGCTTCCAGGTCTTTGGACCGATTGACTCGAAATCGCTCCCAAATGTGGTCCTATAGCGGCTGAACGAGACACAGCAGTCCCCACCGGATTCCGGTGGAATTTGTATTTTTGGCGAATATTTTAGTGAAAAGGGACAGTGTTTCAGGAGACTGGCTTAAGGCTGGGCTTAGGGTTAGGGTTATGGGGCTAGGGTTAGGGTTAGGGTTCCGCTTGGCCGATTGACTCCAAATTGACCACAAATGTCGGCGGTGCTGGCGGAAAGAAAAAAAAGCAGTTTTTATTGGATTCCGGTGGAATTTGTATTTTTGGTGAATATTTTAAAGAAAAAAGTGGCCATTTTTCATGAAAACCTCGGGCCATTTTTTCAATAGCTTCCAGGTCTTTGGACCGATTGACTCGAAATCGCTCCCAAATGTGGTCCTATAGCGGCTGAACGAGACACAGCAGTCCCCACCGGATTCCGGTGGAATTTGTATTTTTGGCGAATATTTTAGTGAAAAGGGACAGTGTTTCAGGAGACTGGCTTAAGGCTGGGCTTAGGGTTAGGTTTATGGGGCTAGGGTTAGGGTTAGGGTTCCGCTTGGCCGATTGACTCCAAATTGACCACAAATGTCGGCGGTGCTGGCGGAAAGAAAAAAAAGCAGTTTTTATTGGATTCCGGTGGAATTTGTATTTTTGGTGAATATTTTAAAGAAAAAAGTGGCCATTTTTCATGAAAACCTCGGGCCATTTTTTCAATAGCTTCCAGGTCTTTGGACCAATTGACTCGAAATCGCTCCCAAATGTGGTCCTATAGCGGCTGAACGAGACACAGCAGTCCCCACCGGATTCCGGTGGAATTTGTATTTTTGGCGAATATTTTAGTGAAAAGGGACAGTGTTTCAGGAGACTGGCTTAAGGCTGGGGTTAGGGTTAGGGTTAGGGTTAGGGTTATGGGGCTAGGGTTAGGGTTAGGGTTCCGCTTGGCCGATTGACTCCAAATTGACCACAAATGTCGGCGGTGCTGGCGGAAAGAAAAAAAAGCAGTTTTTATTGGATTCCGGTGGAATTTGTATTTTTGGTGAATATTTTAAAGAAAAAAGTGGCCATTTTTCATGAAAACCTCGGGCCATTTTTTCAATAGCTTCCAGGTCTTTGGACCGATTGACTCGAAATCGCTCCCAAATGTGGTCCTATAGCGGCTGAACGAGACACAGCAGTCCCCACCGGATTCCGGTGGAATTTGTATTTTTGGCGAATATTTTAGTGAAAAGGGACAGTGTTTCAGGAGACTGGCTTAAGGCTGGGCTTAGGGTTAGGGTTATGGGGCTAGGGTTAGGGTTAGGGTTCCGCTTGGCCGATTGACTCCAAATTGACCACAAATGTCGGCGGTGCTGGCGGAAAGAAAAAAAAGCAGTTTTTATTGGATTCCGGTGGAATTTGTATTTTTGGTGAATATTTTAAAGAAAAAAGTGACCATTTTTCATGAAAACCTCGGGCCATTTTTTCAATAGCTTCCAGGTCTTTGGACCGATTGACTCGAAATCGCTCCCAAATGTGGTCCTATAGCGGCTGAACGAGACACAGCAGTCCCCACCGGATTCCGGTGGAATTTGTATTTTTGGCGAATATTTTAGTGAAAAGGGACAGTGTTTCAGGAGACTGGCTTAAGGCTGGGCTTAGGGTTAGGTTTATGGGGCTAGGGTTAGGGTTAGGGTTCCGCTTGGCCGATTGACTCCAAATTGACCACAAATGTCGGCGGTGCTGGCGGAAAGAAAAAAAAAGCAGTTTTTATTGGATTCCGGTGGAATTTGTATTTTTGGTGAATATTTTAAAGAAAAAAGTGGCCATTTTTCATGAAAACCTCGGGCCATTTTTTCAATAGCTTCCAGGTCTTTGGACCGATTGACTCGAAATCGCTCCCAAATGTGGTCCTATAGCGGCTGAACGAGACACAGCAGTCCCCACCGGATTCCGGTGGAATTTGTATTTTTGGCGAATATTTTAGTGAAAAGGGACAGTGTTTCAGGAGACTGGCTTAAGGCTGGGCTTAGGGTTAGGGTTAGGGTTAGGGTTATGGGGCTAGGGTTAGGGTTAGGGTTCCGCTTGGCCGATTGACTCCAAATTGACCACAAATGTCGGCGGTGCTGGCGGAAAGAAAAAAAAGCAGTTTTTATTGGATTCCGGTGGAATTTGTATTTTTGGTGAATATTTTAAAGAAAAAAGTGGCCATTTTTCATGAAAACCTCGGGCCATTTTTTCAATAGCTTCCAGGTCTTTGGACCGATTGACTCGAAATCGCTCCCAAATGTGGTCCTATAGCGGCTGAACGAGACACAGCAGTCCCCACCGGATTCCGGTGGAATTTGTATTTTTGGCGAATATTTTAGTGAAAAGGGACAGTGTTTCAGGAGACTGGCTTAAGGCTGGGCTTAGGGTTAGGGTTATGGGGCTAGGGTTAGGGTTAGGGTTCCGCTTGGCCGATTGACTCCAAATTGACCACAAATGTCGGCGGTGCTGGCGGAAAGAAAAAAAAGCAGTTTTTATTGGATTCCGGTGGAATTTGTATTTTTGGTGAATATTTTAAAGAAAAAAGTGGCCATTTTTCATGAAAACCTCGGGCCATTTTTTCAATAGCTTCCAGGTCTTTGGACCGATTGACTCGAAATCGCTCCCAAATGTGGTCCTATAGCGGCTGAACGAGACACAGCAGTCCCCACCGGATTCCGGTGGAATTTGTATTTTTGGCGAATATTTTAGTGAAAAGGGACAGTGTTTCAGGAGACTGGCTTAAGGCTGGGCTTAGGGTTAGGTTTATGGGGCTAGGGTTAGGGTTAGGGTTCCGCTTGGCCGATTGACTCCAAATTGACCACAAATGTCGGCGGTGCTGGCGGAAAGAAAAAAAAGCAGTTTTTATTGGATTCCGGTGGAATTTGTATTTTTGGTGAATATTTTAAAGAAAAAAGTGGCCATTTTTCATGAAAACCTCGGGCCATTTTTTCAATAGCTTCCAGGTCTTTGGACCGATTGACTCGAAATCGCTCCCAAATGTGGTCCTATAGCGGCTGAACGAGACACAGCAGTCCCCACCGGATTCCGGTGGAATT